>NC_133120.1:75608364-75908364 GCF_033568475.1 Henckelia pumila | reverse complement strand
CGCGACGGCGGGGGCATTTATGTCTGTCTACTCTGGTGTACTAGACGAGTGTGGTTGCACCCAGAGGTTGATCCGTGCGGTGGCAGCACTCATATGGCGCCGGTTCTGAGCATGACTTTTCAGATGATCTTTTACCAGTCATCATGTTGCATGCATTATATACATATGTTTACTCATGTCTATGTACTGGGCGTTAGCGCTCACGTCCTAGTTGTTATCTTGGACACCCTATTCCATGGGGCAGGTCGCAGGATGGACGGAGCTGGTAGTTCAAGGCAGGACTAGGGAGCAGGAGCCTTGAGGATTTTATTATACAGCAGGATTCGATATAGCTGTATAATGTTTACTGTTTAAGATTTCGATTTGGTTGTATCACTACAGATTTAAGCCTGGATTATATTGCTAAGCTGATATGTAAATTATGGTTAAGTTTCCGCACGTTTTTACTCTGTTAAGTATTTTGCTGTATTAAGTTTAATGCATGTTATTAGTTGCCAGTTAGTAGGTGATTCCATGCAGGATCACTACAAATTATGAATAGGTTAACAAAAAAAAGACAGAATTAGTGATTCGTTGGGATTCTTACATTTATTTGTAAGATATTTATTTCGTATGAATTTGCGCCTATTGCTTAGACCGATTCTAGAAAGTCACGTCGGGACGAATTAGGAAATCGAATAGGAAATAAAATACAAAGCAATGAAAGGGTATGGAATTCGATTGATTTGTATTGTATCTCAACCGAATCTTGTCTAATTCAACTTCGGCCCTTTTTTTTTGGTCTTTGAACCAACTAATTGAACCTTTCAAATAGGTATGAAATGAAGTATTGACATTCTTTTTGATAGAATTTTATTTTAGATAATTTATTTTATTATATTTATTATTTATATTTATTTTATAAATATTTAAGAATATTTAATTTACGAAACTCTACCCATCTATTTTATAGATGGGGTATATTTGCTCAAGATAGATAAAAAAAAAGTATCTATTATGATCCAGATTCGAAATCAATATGTATCTCGCTTCATATCAATTTTTTTTCTAAAAAAAGAAGGACCTCATACAATACAAATTAACCATGTGCCAGGAACCAGATTTGAACTGGTGACACGAGGATTTTCAGTCCTCTGCTCTACCAGCTGAGCTATCCCGACCATTCCCAATGTAGCATCCCATCCTCATTTTATTAGAGGACTGGGGTCTATGTCAATTAAAGGGACAAGGGAAAATTGCAAAGTTTTCTCCAAGTCCTCTAATCTCTTGGATCTTTAAAAAGACGACTTTGTAAGTGTCAGTATGCGTAATGCTATTGATTGTGAATTATTCCAATAGGGATTCTTTGAATGTATATTCTATATCACATGTGAGAAGAGAAAATCATTTACGCCCAAAGACATTTGTAAAAGAATTAGAAAGATAAAGGAATTTTGAACCGTTAACGAACAAAGCGGATAGGATAAATATTTTGGGAGTCAATTATAGGATTTTTTGGGGATAGAGGGACTTGAACCCTCACGATTTTTAAAGTCGACGGATTTTCCTCTTACTATAAGTTTCATTGTTGCCGATATTGACATGTAGAACGGGACTCTATCTTTATTCTCGTCCGAATAATAAGTTCTTTAAGAGATCTATCGGACTGTGGAGTGGATGATTTGATTAATGAATATTCGATTCTTTTATCAATGTGAAATCAATTCACACCAATTCTTCTATTTTTCATATACAAAAACCCAGATACAGATTCGGGCCATTATTAATCATCAATAGTATTCAATAGATACGTTTATCCTTCATCCTTTCTGAAGTTTGAATTCTTCTACCAACGCGGTCAACTCCATTTGTTAGAACAGCTTCCATTGAGTCTCTGCACCTATCCTCTTTTTCGCTCTCTGAACCCTTGTTTTGAGAAAACAGGATTTGGCTCAGGATTGCCCATTTTTATTAATTCCAGGGTTTCTCTGAATTTGAAAGTCTTCACTTAGTAGGTTTCCATACCAAGGCTCAATCCAATTAAGTCCGTAGCGTCTACCGATTTCGCCATATCCCCTTCCTTTTGTTTTGTTTGTTTTGAGATTAGGATCTGATTATTATATATATCATTTGTTATCTCGAAAAAGCATTTTCTTTCTTACCTATCCTATAGAAAACCCGTATTTGATCCAATCAAATTGGATTTTATCATTTCTGTATCGACAATTCAATATGGATTGATATATACCCTATATATATGTTTCCCTTCCTGCAAACCAGAAGTCATTTCATCATTCCTTTGCACCGCATCCAGCCCTGCCAAAAACTTGTGGCATTTTCGTATGGGACATCCTACCTCTATTAAACTTTCTGTTGATAATGACAATTTTAGTTTCACTCATGTAGATGATGTTGATACACATTGTTCAATTTGTCATTTGTCAAAACAAAAGCGTTTACCCTTTATAGCTCATAATAATGTCTGTCAAACTGTTTTTCAGCTTATACACATTTACATTTGGGGTCCTTTTAGTACTCTTACTGTTGAGGGGTATATATATTTTCTTACAATAGTTGATGATCATTCTCATTTTACCTGGATCTATATGATGAAAGCTAAATATGACGTGCAACAAAATTTTCCCATTTTTTCTCAAATGGTGCATACTCAGTTTGGAGTTCAAATTAAAGGTGTTCGAAGTGACAATGCACCAGAACTCTCTCTTACTGCTTTATTTCAGCAGAAGGGTATTCTTCATTTTTACTCTTGTGTTGAACGACCTCAACAAAATTCAGTAGTGGAGAGAAAGCATCAGCATCTTCTTAATGTTGCTCGAGCTCTCCTTTTTCAATCCCATATACCTCTTGTTTATTGGGGAGATTGTGTTCTTACAGCGGCTTATTTGATTAATCGTACACCCTCACATACTCTTGGACACAAATCACCTTTCTTCATATTCCCATCTCAGGGTTTTTGGTTGTTTGTGTTATGCATCTACCCTTCCATCCTCTCGCGACAAATTTTCTCCTCGAGCCATTAAATCTGTTTTCATAGGTTACCCTCCTGGTTATAAAGGTTTCAAATTATTAAACTTAGAAACAAATGAAGTCTTTATTTCCAGAGATGTAATATTTCATGAAGATTCTTTTCCCTTTAAGCAAATGTCTTCTTCCTCGTCCACCATGGAAATCTTTTCAGAAACACTCCTACCTGTTCATTCTACTCCTTCTGTCTTACCTTCTACCTCTGAGACACAATCTACTCGTTCTCGCCGTTTTGTTACTACCCCTACTCATTTAAAAGATTACCATTGTTACACTGTTACATCTCCTACTCCTTCGTCTACTACTCATCCTTTAACTTCTTATCTCTCTTCTACTAAGATGTACCCATCTTATCGAGCTTATGTGCATTCTATTTCCTCCATCATTGAACCAGAGCATTATTCTCAAGCTGTTGCATTTCCAGAATGGAGACATGCTATGACTGAGGAACTTAAAGCTTTAGAACTCAATGGTACTTGGTCCGTTGTTTCCCTGCCTTTAGGCAAATCTGTTGTTGGTTGTCGTTGGGTTTATAAAACCAAATTCTCTGCTGATGGTTCTTTACAACGTTATAAAGCTCATTTAGTTGCTAAAGGATATACTCAACAAGAGGGCATTGATTATCTTGAAACCTTTTCTCCCGTCGCCAAGCTAGTCACCGTTAAAGTTTTACTTGTTATGACTGCTGCCAAGGGATGGTTTTTGTTGCAACTTGATGTTAACAATGATTTTCTTCATGGTGATTTATCTGAGGAAGTCTATATGTCTCTTCTTCCCGGGTATCATCGACAGGGGGAGATTCTGCCACCAAAAGCTGTGTGTAAGCTTCATAAGTCCCTTTATGGTTTAAAGCAAGCGTCTCGACGATGGTTTGCCAAATTTTCTGCAACATTATTGAGCATTGGTTTTTCTCAGTTACATGCTGATAATTCTTTGTTTCTAAGGACACGGGGGTCTGTTTTTGTTGCACTCTTAGTTTATGTTGATGACATAGTGATTGCTACCAATAATGAACCAGCAGCAAAGGATTTAAAAACATTTCTTCATAACAAGTTTTGTTTGAAGGATTTGGGAGAATTAAAGTACTTCCTGGGCATCGAGGTTGCAAGATCTGCCAGTGGTATCTCTATATGTCAACGGAATTATGCACTGAAATTGCTTACTGATGCAGGATTATTGGGGTGCAAACCTCGATCTACTCCAATGGATGCTAACACAAAGCTTACTCGTGATGCAGGAGATTTGCTTCCTGATTCTTTTGTATATAGAAGACTGATTGGACGCTTATTATACCTCACTATTACTCGTCCTGATTTGACTTATGTCGTGAACACATTAAGTCAATTTGTTTCACAACCTCGATCTATTCATATGGAAGCAGCATTGAATGTACTACGATACATCAAAGGTATCGTTGGACAGGGTCTGTTATATAAGAGTAACTCTGATCTTAAGCTTCAATTCTTCTCTGATGCTGATTGGGGAGCTTGTTTGGATACAAGACGTTCTATTACTGGTTTCTGTGTTTTTCTTGGGGAATCCATGATCTCTTGGCGATCCAAGAAGCAGCAAACCGTTTCCAGATCATCTGCCGAGGCAGAGTACAGATTCATGGCGGCATCCACTTGTGAAGTTATGTGGATTCATTCTTTACTTAAGGATTTTGGTATACAAAAAAATACACCAGCAATATTATTTTGTGATAGCCAAGCTGCCATTCACATTGGTTCGAATCCCGTTTTTCACGAACGAACCAAACATATCGACATTGATTGTCATCTTGTGCGGGAACAAGTACAGGCTGGAGTCATCAAATTACTGCATGTGTCTTCAGAATTACAACTTGTTGATCTCTTCACTAAGCCCTTGTTGCCATTTCGTTTTCGATTTCTTTTGGCCAAGATGGGAGTGCATAATATACACTCACCTCTTGAGGGGGAGTCTTAGAATTAATGCAACGTGTATAGACTTAATGTAGCTTAGTCAGCAAGTTAGGAGTAGTACTTGTATTAGTATAAATCCTTTTTCCCTCCGTTGTATTCATTCATTCAGATGATTTATAGTTGAAATAAAGAATATCTTCTTCCATCTTTCTGTTATCTTTGTAATAGTCTCGTTAGGACAGTTGGTTCTATGACTAATCGTGAATGCCGAGTTACTCCTTTTCCTTCGATTATTTCTATTGTAAAAATTTCTGATGATTATGTTTCCATTTTATTTAAAAAAAAAATCCTTACCTGTATACATACATATACATACATATATATATTGGGATTGTAAAAATTTGACATGAATCAACAAATTTTTTAAAAAATGATACCAGTTTAAAATTTCATGCAATAATAATTATATGTTTTTAATATATACTCGTGTCATTTTTCACATGATGCATGTTTATATTTATCTATACAGTTGAGTTATTGATCTAAACATGATAATTTTTTTATTTTCAATTAATTATTTTCATATTTTTTTAATTAAGAGTAATGCACTATTGAAAAATTTTAAAATATAGATAAATATATTATTGTATAAATAAAAACAAGATTGAAGATTAAAAAGAAAATTTATTTTCGAATAAAAAGGGTGAAATCTTATAAATATCAATTTTTAAAATAAAATTAATGAATATTACTGTATTACGTGTTTCATCAAATTAAATTAATTAAGAATCCATTCTTAAAAGAGTTATTTGCACCAAACACCCCTGTGAAATATTGAAAATGCACACTTTTCCCCTGTGAAATTTTAATAGGCATCTTCAACCCTAACCTTTTAAAAAATTAGCACACTCGCCCCTTCAAATGAGTGATTGTTGCGCACGCGCCCCTCATGTGAGTGGGTAAAGATTTTGATATTTTTTTTGCACCAAATACTCCTGTGAAATATAAAAAATGCATATTTGACCCCTTTGAAAATAATTTTTAAATCTATTCAACCCATAATACACAATTTTTATTAAAATCTAATTATAAAATATTTAGCAAACACTTTTTGTTTTATTAATTTTATTTTTAATTTTAAATTTATTATGATTAAATAATTATTTTCTAAAAAAATATTATTATTTTATCTTGTTATCATTATTTTATTAAATTTTCTTCTTGTTTCCAACTTTTTCATTAAACATGCATTCATAAACAATTATTTAAATAATTTCAATTACCAAAATATTGAACTAAATCGATAAGTTTAAACATATTGCTTTTTCGATTTAGGACTATATATTATTGAACCAAAATTTAAATTTTTCGAGAATATGCATTGCACAATTTGTAATAAATAATAAAAAAAATAACATGCTTATATAATTATAAATCGAAAAGATAACATTTATGAATTTATCATTTGGTTCAATATTTTGGTATTTTTAGATATTTAAATCCTTATTTATGAATAATGTTTAATGGAAAAATTGAAAACACGAAGTGATTTGATAAAATAATGATAACGAGATAAAGTAATATTTTTTTTAAAAATAAATTAATTAAAAATTAAAAATTTAAATTAAAAATTAAAAATTAATAAAATTAAAAATGCTTTAAAATATTTTATAATTAGATCTTAATAAATATTGTGTATTATTATTTAATGCAAATTCTGCAATGCATTTTAAAAAATTTAGATTTTGGTTCAAAAATCTATAATCCTAAATTGAAAAGTAATATACATGAAATTATCATTTTGATTTAATATTTTGGTACTTTTAGGTATTTAAATCTCGTTTATGAATACATTTTTAATTGAGAAGTTGGAAACAAGAAGAAAGTTTAATAAAATATTGATAAAAAGATAAAATAATAATATTTTTTAGAAAATAATTATATAATCATAATACATTTAAATTTAAAATTAAAAATAAAATTAATAAAATGAAAAGTGTTTGCTAAATATTTTATAATTAGATTTTAATAAAAATTGTGTATTATGGGTTGAATAGATTTAAAAATTATTTTCACAGGGGTCAAATATGCATTTTTTATATTTCACAGGGGTATTTGGTGCAAAAAAAAATATCAAAATCTTTGTCCAGTCGCATGAAGGGCGCATGCGCAACAATCACTCATCTGAAGAGGCGAGTGTGCTAATTTTTTAAAAGGTTAGGGTTGAAGATGCCTATTAAAATTTCACATGAGTGAAGTGTGCATTTTCAATATTTCACAAGGGTGTTTGGTGCAAATAACTCATTCTTTTAAGTAGATTTTAAGATTTCGTAAGGGTTCAATTGAAAGCCCAACAGTGGCACCAATCTTTCTGATTAAAGTTTGGGGGATTATAGAGTGGCTAACGCGTTACATCTGGTCTCCGTTTTTTGAGAAAGACTAGTCAAAAGTGTGAGTCATATCATGAAGTGGGCGATGACTTTGATACATTAATTAAATTTTATTTTATTTTTAAAAAAAGTAATTAAAAACGAATATTTCAATGTTTAAGAAACTTCTGAAAGAAATATGATTTCACTGTAAATAAAAATGTAGCGTTACCTGTAATAAAAGACATTTATTAGTGTCTAAATTAAAGACGAGATGGAAACGTCTCAACCATTATTTGCCAAATTGGTTCGTTGAATTTCATAAATCAAGACGTAGGGAGTGTTTGCAATCAATAAAAAAAAAGTGATTGTTAAATTTTGGTTTTTAAAAAAATCACTTTTGTGTGTTTCTTAAATTCAAATTATGTGTTAACTTATGTTTAACTTAATTGAAATCCAAAAGCTAGTATATGGTGATTATGATTCTCCAAAAGTGATTTTCATTAAATCACTCTAATCACTTATTTATCAAACATTACCCAACTTTGATTTTTAGATTTTCACATTTGTTTTCAAACACTACCAACTTTTATTTTTCTTAACTTTTTTTATAATCTATAAATTTAATCACTTTACAAAAGCATAATCTTTTGCAAACACTCCCTTAACATCTCATCCAACTATTACGGATTTAAGCTTTTCGAAAGCAGACTGAAAGATTGAACTGAAATTCCTGAGTTTAAACATGCATGGGATAAATAGATGTTATAATTTGAACTTTCACTCGTGAAAATATGCTTAATTTGTTGGCTGATTAGTAGACACAATATCATTGCCTCAGCAATACACACAGGGAGTGTTTGCAATCACTAAAAAAAGTGATTGTTAACTTTTGGCTTAAAAAAATCATTTTTGTGTGTTTCTTAAACCTAGATTATGTGTTAGCTTATGCTTAGCTTAATTGAAATCCAAAAGCTAGTCATGTGGTGATTATGATTTTCCAAAAGTAATTCTAATAAGAAGATCATTGTTAAAATCACTCTAATCACTTATTTATCAAACACTACCCAACTTTGATTTTTAGATTTTCACATTTATTTCCAAACACTACCAACTTTTAATTTTTCTTAACTTTTTTATAATTTATAAATTAATTGATTCGCACCAATTCTCTTTGAAGAATTCTTACTTCTCTCATGTAGTTGGTCCTTAATTTAAAGTGACCAGAATTACTCTGCTAAGATATGTAAATCTTGTCAATTCAACAATTCTGAATCAAGGAATAGGAGACCAATCTAGTCCAATGCTTTTTTTAAAAGAAATTGTGTCACAGTTGCTGCTTTGTTTTCCCCCTGGAAAGCATGTGCCTTTTACACGTATTATAATATATAAAACAAATAGTAAAAATACAGCCCATTATTTTTTTTTTTTTTGAATCAATACAGCCCATTTGATGAGCATGAAAATCTACAGCATTTTCAGAGGGGAGAACTCGGTGATGATGAATTGTGAAGCTGGGCAACCAAAAACTTCCAACTTCTTCTCCAATGGCATGTTGGAATCTCAGATTTCATACGAAGTATCAGCTGATCACGGGAAAACTATCCAGGAACAATGATGCTTGCACCACAGATGAACACCATGAGTCGCGTTTTGGTTCCAGCCAGTCGGTGCCAAAACATCGTTCATCGGCTCTCAGTTCAGGACCTTGCCGATGAATAGGAGTATCAAAATGAGTATTGAGAACTCGAGTAAGAGCTCAGGTCTGGTGTCATGTTGAAGCCACCACTGCCACCTGTAAGTTCAACCAGTAGATAGGCGCTGGTAAAGCCTGCTAAACATTACCAAATTTTCACCATATTAAGAATGGTGACTTAAAGCATACAAATCCAGGCGCCAAAAAAAATTCTACCCAAAGAAAGTGATGTAAACATCGTTTACTTTCTTGATAGAAGTTTTTTTTTATGATAATCAATCAGATAAAATGAAACTAAACTATTAAGGTATCTTTTTGTTTGTGGGATGACATGATGAAGGATGAATAATATAGGAATGACAAATCAATATATATGGATACATAATGATGTATGAGACTGATAATTTATTGAAACTTGAGCCAAACGTAGGATGAAACAATAATGTGTAGTAATTTAATATCTTATCCATCGCACCAAATGGTATCATAGGATACAAAGAAACTATGGGGAGTAAATGAGAAGACACCAGACAGAAATAGCCTAAAAACGATCGTTCAGCATATAATTTTAACAGGGAGTGGTGCAAGTGCAGAAGCAAGATGATGTAAAACATACAAGTCAGATAGACTAGAAGTGCTTTTATACTTCCAACCACCCGTCAAGCAGGCCTATATGTTTCAGTAGAAAACCTGTGGAATATTTAGCCTGGTTCTTTGAATAAATCGGGCCAATAAGAAAATTAAAATCAAACTTTGAAAATGGATTGAATTCAAATCTTTTTAGATCATTCAAGCACACAAAAGTAAAAAAAGGAAAATACAAATTCATAAACCCTACAACTTGGAAAATAGTAAAGCACAATCATACCATATAAAAGTTTTGGCAACATGAATACATCACAGAAATTTAATATTTCAAATACTAAGTTATGGCTAGCAAAGAAATTGCAATGACCATGGCAAGCTCAAAATTCTTTATACACACACACACACACACACACACACACACACACACAGAGTATAGGCATGCAGATAGAACTCACCATCTGCCTTCAGCAGATGTGTCATCCCCATCACGTATTTCCTCCTCAAATTCTTCAAGTATAGCACGCTGCCTTTCACTTACAGTTCTGAAGAGAAGACAGAATAAACACAAATAAAGATTCCGACTTAAAACATAATCAATTGACATTTCAGAAAAAGAGGACAAAATTAGATCCAAATCATGTAAGAACCGCACAAGTAGAGAATGAAAATTAAAATTGATGCCTGGATAAAAAGAAATTTCTACAAACTCATAAGAAAATGAAAACCATGGAGTTAAAAGCCAAAACAAAAAACAAAAAAGATCGAAACTCCACTTTCTGTAGCTTGCCGCACTATGAATAGTCTTGAAACTCTATCATGAGTAATTGATACTTTTTCATACTTGTGTGTGTCCGGCAGAGGATTAATGGACTCAATTATGAAGAAATATTGAGTTCTCGTGGCTGTGTTTCTTAATATTACGAGTCTTGATTAGGATAAGAATTCTTCAGATTGCGATTGGTGGTTAATAGTCTTGATACTCGTATTCATACGTTATACTATAATTTAATTCGTGCACTTGCGATTATTTCGAGCGGAAAGGGGTATACTTATTTTCTAGATTTTACAGCGGAAGAAAAGCTCGATCAGTAGGGAAGGCCAAAGGGGTATATTGTGAGGAGTGGAGAAGTTCACATTTTCATTTTGGAAACTGACTAGCATAGCTAGTGGGCGACAGAGGCCTTACTCTGGGATTTTCATCTGTTGGATTCATATTTGTATGCATTTATTTGTTTTGTTTTCTTATATTCAATATGGAGATTGGGGAGCATAACAAGTTTCTATGTAGACATGATTAGAAAAGAGAAGAAAACTTACAATGGAAAATTTATGCAGAAGCGCACATACTGATCACCGTGGGTTATCAGAAAACCACTCCTTGGCAATCCTTCAGTATATAATGCCACAACTAAATTCAATGGGTATCTAATGCACATAACTAAACTGATAAATATATGTCAGGGGGGGGGTTGGGGTTGGGGCAGGCCAATTTAGGATAAAACAAGTCCATACCTTTGCCTCTTAGCACAACTAGGTGTCCATGTTGAACCCCCTTGGGTATCTACAAGGAGCACAAGCACATTTAAGACAAGCAAGGTGAGGAAAGATTAGTCACCTAGAACACAAAATATAATATGTGGAAAAAGAATCTGCATAGATGGGAAGAGGAGGTGCAGGAACAATAATCTATTGAATGAATAAAATAAGACGTTAATTCCCAAGATCGAGTCTAAGATTATCCATCAACTCTTTTGCCAGTGCAGCCTCCAAAATTTTAAAATAAAAAGCACTTGAAAGTGCCCATATGTTTAGTTAAGAACTTGTAACTGATATCACAAAACTATTCAATGTGCTACAATCACAACTCTTCTAATATCAAGTCAAATATAACACCAAAAGAAATCCTATGATGTTTTCTCCATAAGTCAATAATGCCGTCTTAGTTTCCTTCTACTATTTGAATCTTTGCATTACTGAATACTGAATAATAAATATCTACAGGCAGCAGAATAATATCACAGTAGTTCTAAAATATCTATAATATTTTTTTAACAATTGAAGAACAGAATTATCTACCAAAATACTGTTGTGCAGCTGGCATACAAAAGATGTATCCTCGTGGACCCTAATTACCATCTCAAGAATGAAACGTGATAGAAAGATGCATGCACACCCGCATATCATCGACACAGCAAAAAAATGAACTTTTGATCTTGAAAAACCTTAAAGTTCCTGTGGCGAATGGAGTAGTATTTAAAATGAATGCATTCCACTTTAATAGGACTATTGCCACCATTGTCATAAAAAAGTTTCAAGATCATATAACTAGGAAGACCTAGGAACAACACACTCACATGACAACTAATGAGTAAGAAATAGAAGTAAACAGACAACTATAGAGAAATGCAAGAAAACAAATATTAGAAATGACAACCAAACAATAAGAGAAAACACAAAATCAAATAGTTGGTCATAGATAAGGATTATAAAAGGTGAATTCATACTCGTAGCTGAAGATTCCCAGACAGTGTAGGAACTTCAACCTTACCACCAAGAATGGCCTGTTAGGAGAACCCAAAATAAACAACTAATTACGCGATGCGCATGCCTTTCTCACATTTATGAAAATAAAGAAGAAAAAGTTCAAGCCAAATATCTTATCTGTAATATGAAATGAACAACAAAAATTGTTAATTATTATGTTTCACGACCACTCCAGCCCAAGAGTCGCCAGAAGCTAGCCCAGGCCCAACAACAACCAAGGATATTGTTCAGGCCCAACAACAACCAAGGATATTGTTTGAAAAACAATATCCTTGGTTGTTGTTGGGCCTGGGCTAGCTTCTGGCGACTCTTGGGCTGGAGTGGTCGTGACATTATGGCACCAAATACACAGCATAGAGAGAGTATGTGAAGTTATTAACAACACGACTTTTTAAAAATTTTATAATAAAAGTGAGGAATTTTTTTAATGGAGTGGCAACTAGAATATTTACCAATATAGTCCCCTACAGCAAGAACATTGCTTGTAGAAGGAACAACTAATGCAATACTGCACGACTGAACAACAAAGGCTTACGAAAAGGAATCAAGCACCTTCCATGTTTGTGACTGATTTTGCGTTAAGTAACAAGTAAAACAAGTCTAATAGCGATCTACAAAAGCAAAACTTGATAACTTGTTATCAGTTCTCGTGCGAGATTGGTCATTTGAAAATGGTATGCACAAGTTATTTTTAGATGTATTTGGAGCTGCAGGGCAATAAACTAGTAAATTTTTAAAAGTATGGGTATTTGAACTTGTGCTTAATATGAAATCAGTTTTTACATGTCACAAATACTTCGAAATTTATTAAAAAGTCAATTCCACGACCAAACAGAAAATTTAGGAAAAAATAAGTAATATTGCGGGAAAAGTATGAATGCTTTATAATTGCTACTAAATGCACATCCAAACATTGCATTCAAAATTGTAAATAAAAAACTTATAACAGAGAATACACACATTTTAGGAACTCAAAATTGATACCAAAACAGTAGATATATCTTATAAATGCCATATCCAAAAAGAGAAGAAAGATAATTTTAAGTCAAAAGCATGGTTCTCACTTGCGTAAAGCTGATATGATTATTCACATATATATCAGCCCCTTGTCTAGAAAAAATAGGATCCTCTGCAACCTGGATACATGCACAGCCAAACTTCAATGCCATGGAACCATTAATAATTGTCAAATTGTCACGAGTAAAAGGTCATTCATACATATAAATTAGACACCTTGAAACCTTTTTTTTTTACCAAAAATAAAAGAATGATAGAGATGTGAAGATGTAAAACGCCAGTAGATCTGTCAATAAATAACACACACATGGAAACAACAAGAAGCTGGAAAAGATGATAATGCCTTGAGTTTTATAAACAGGTTACTTGGAGATCTTCCCCATCCACCAGCGTTACCAGCTTTAGGGACATGAACGGTGTCCCCAAAATCCACACCTAATCAATTGAATAACACAAATACTGCAGTGATTGAACACCAATTACAGAACCATAATGAGATAGGGTAAGGTTACAAAAAAGAAAAATAATCCAGTACAGTTACAAACTAATGGCTGAGTTAGCTTCAGAATAAGTTTAGCATAAAGTCATCGAAAGAGTTTTCTATCGTAAGCAGATTGAAACACACATTCATGTAATAATCAGATTGATTAAGGAGCTATAGCAATATTTTGAATTTCAGAAGCTATTATGGAAGAACAGCATAAAAACCAAAACAATGAAAGGTTTATTAATGCAAATGGCCTTAGTGCGATGACTGAAAGTGGATACTTGTCCACAGTCAACTGTTTATGACTTATAGTTTTTAACTTGGGGGGCCAAGATTTTCCACCATTTTGGTAGAAAAGGAGCTACTCTCATAGTCCTAAAATCAATTTTTCAGGAGACAACCGTGCACATGTCAGTTTGTGGAAAAGGTATATTTTCATAAAGAAATATTGTAAATTGTCATTTACTGCAAGTAAATGCCGAGTAACTCTTGATTGAAAGTTGAAAATGAGATAAAGTCTCTCAAATACGTGACTTTTTAGCTATTGCATTCCTGTGGCTGCCTCAGCCCAAAAATTCATTCATAGATGTCTGTTAGGATGCTCATAGTTTCACCAAGATAGCATTGAGAGTTGTTCCAAAACACATTCACATTTGAGTTCCTTGCAGGACAGTTCGAAGTACCAGCATCTTAAATTTCCAACAGGCCCAAAAAGAAAGAAAAAAAGCAAGGTTTAACTCATACAAACTTGAGGGTAACAACTCAAGACCAACCTGCTGGTATTGTTACTTTAACATCCTTGACTCCTTCACACACACCTGATCCTTTGCACACCAAGCAGCATTCCTAAACATGCTGTGCTAGTATTAGCCAATCAAATATAAGTTCTTGGCATACATGAAAAAATATATAAATTGACCTTAATGATTCGCCCAAATCCTTTACAAGTGCTGCATGTTGTAGCAAATGGTGGAATTGTTATCTGATAAACCACTCGCAGAGTAAGAACAACAGCTATGGCAACAAATTATAAAATTTCAAGTACATAAGGTCGAACAATATACAAAATTAAAATCAATGCGACAATGCTTCATGGTTTGTGCTTTCTTCCCAAATGATAATCAAAGATTACTTACTCTCCCAGAGCCTTGGCAGGTTGGACACCGTTTAGGCTCAGCATTTGAAGGGTGCCCTTGCCCATCTGCATGAAAAGAAAATACCAAAGGAAAAGACTCTCAATTCAAAAGTAAATGGACTGTGTAAGTTCCAATGCTCACTCAAATGTTACTCTAGGATCACATCATGTCTTCAGCAAAACCAGGTCTGGGTTTTTTTTCAAATCGGAAATATTTAATAATGAATACGATAACCACATAAGGATCACAAAAGCTAATACTCTACGGATGAGTGTTTTAATTAAATTTCCAGATGTTTATGGTTTTTATGAACTATATCCATGACAAAAGGATGTCCACTTGGTCTACAGACTAGTCAACCTGACTCATTATGCAAAGCAAGCAACTTGGCTAATTTTTTAAATAAATTATTAATTCCAAAAAAAACAAATATTAATATTTGACAAGATTGTTAAGATATTAATAAATTTAGTCAAACTATTAAGAATTTTGATTTCATAAAAGAGCAATAAGATAAACGATTTAAGGATGGAGATATGTTGTATGCAATGCATACTACAACCTGCTGTTAACAGGTAGAATCTGTAGATTACTCTAATTTAATTCGCATAAAGTTGCAATTCATGACTTCAGTACTCCGTGAGACATATCTTGGAGCTTTGATCAACAGTAGCTCCATTTGTTCTCTCATCTTTGAATCTACTTTTCACTAACTTCTTTTCTCTCTCCCTTTCTGGCAGTAAATTTTGTTTGTGGGTCAATTTATTATGAAAGGAATCCTCAAAATGCGAATCAAAGAAATGGAATTTGGCGATGGCTCAAATAGTACGCTGGACAAACTTTTGAGCTTGATGACCAAAAATTAGTGAAATTTGCGATGAGATCTACTACAGGGGTTATGAAACATCATTTGTAGCACAGTAGCAGAAGATGGTTCTATATATAATGTACATCCGCATACAATCCAGAATACTGTCTAAAAGGGTACAGATACTCGATGTGTCTCCATAGTAAAAAAGGATTCAAGTTCAGACTTTATTATGCTGCAAGAAAGAGGCCGGACAAAGTTATTAGCGCATTTTTGACAGTGTTGAGGTTTCACATCCAAACTCTAAACTTTTGCAAAAGCAGATAGAAGGGAATTTGCAAATAGCCAAATACTTAACCATATAACACTTCCATTCTGCTTGGGCATGCGATATAGATCCATTTCCAGATATACAGTCAGTTGAATAGACATATAAATTATAAGGACGCCAAACTATAGACCATGAGAATTTTCGGCAAATGACTCAAATAGTTTCATAGTGCATAAAAATATCCATGAAATAGATATCAACAACAAAAATAAATTGGGTCCATCATTTCTGCTCCTACTCACCACAAGAATCACATGGCACATCTGCATCAAATGACAAGTGCTTTGTGCATCCTTCAGCAGCTTCAGAAAATGTAAGTAAAAGTTCCACCTAAGTCCAAAAGAAAATCACGTTGAAGCTCCAATTAGCTAAACTACTAATGTAGGTCTCATTTGGCAACTGATGACAGCAACAAAGATTCATCACCTCAATATCAGCAGCTAGATTTTCAGTTTCGTTTTCAAAAATCTGTGAAATGCCAAAAACTCATTTAAAAAATATTGTTAATATCTATAAAAGAAATTATGGTAGATGTGCATACCAGCAGGACCAAAGTACCTCAGCAAAAATTTTTTGAAATGAATCAGAGAAGTGAGTGCTGTGATCATATTTAATGCGACTCCCTTCCCAGTTGGTATATTCTGCATTTTTGGTCCCTCTTGAACTTTTCCTCATCTGTGGAAAAGACTAATAGTTTAATTTCCATAGGATTATCCCAAGGATCATCTGCCACCTTTAAAGCAAGGCTGAAAAAAATAGAAGAAGAATGATCTAGTTTCCAAGGAAAAGAAGAAAAGTTACCCTGTCATATTGTGCTTTTTTTTCAGGATCTTGCAAAGTCTGGAAGTTCCTTCCACATTAAAAAATGTCCATAAACGTTGTTTCGATAGATAATCATCGGAAGGAACTGAATGACCTACGAAGTTAGACCCACATACCTCATATGCATCTCTAATCTCTTGAAATTTTCTCTTAGCTGAAGGCTTATTCTTATTTGCATCAGGATGGTACTTCTTAGCAAGCTACAGGACAATTACAAAAGTAGAAAGTGTCATCAATTGACAGTTTAAAGAATCCCATGGTAAGCCATGGGAAAGGCTAAACAATATATAGAAACTCCGATACCAAATCATAGCATTATGGTAAGCTCATCAAAACCAGAAACATATGAAACAAACAAGACTGGAAGTTCCGTGGTAAAAAAATAAATTACTTACTACATGAAAAGCCTTCTTTATCTCATTGTGATCCGCATCTTCAGAAATTCCAAGAATTGCATAATAATCACGCTCAACTGATTGACAAGCACCTTTGAAATGAAAAATATGGTGAACAACTGGCCAAAGATGCAGTGACCAGAAATTAGCATACTAAACTAAAAAAATATCTCTTGAAACTATGTAAAACCTGTTGCATGAATAAATCTCTTCAAAGATGGTAGTCTAAAAGTTGCATAATCAGCAGGTTTTCTCGCAGAACCACACCAATATCGAGCTCCTGAATGTCGTAAACAATTCATATTCAACTATTAAAACCCATCAAAAACCTTTTAACACTGAAATGTCTAACCCTTCTTACCCGCAGACTGGATCAACGCCCGTTGAAATTGGGAAACATTACCCGCTAAAACTCGCGATGACTCCACAGACAATGCCCGTCGAAACTAGACATGGCATATGATTAATAGCAAGATAAAAAAAAAAGACGAAATTGTTAAGGAAATTGAAAATGGAAACATTACCAAAAAATTTTGCAGCAGAGATTTCGGGGTAGAAGAAAACCTCATTAGAATTTCGCTTCAACTGAACGATCAATTTTTGGATACAAATATGTCGTTTGCAAATCAGTCTGCTTACCATATAGTTTTTTTTTTAAAAAAAAATAATAAGCTAGGATTTTTTATTTTTATTTTTATTTTTTGAGCCAATAAGCTAGGATTCAGTCTGATATCTTGTGGTGAAGGCTACATAAATTCATAATAAACTTTGAGGTGTATAATTTGGGATATTGGGGAACGTTTGAGCAATATGCTTCGATTTCAGTCAAACATTTTTTCCAACTTACGGTTTGCAACTTTTAAAAATTATTGTTTACAATTTTTAAAAATAATTGTTAATGGATTCACAAAAAATTTGTTCGTATAATTTATTTTTTTGAGTTGAGGGTGAGAATTGTCACAATTGGTCTCATATTAGGGATCTTGGTGTCAGATGAGCTACACGTCATCGACTTGTATAATTTAAGAGTTAGTCTATGATACATCGGGAGTGTTTCTTCCCCTATTTCAATATCATTAGATCATGTGAGACCCATATATTTTTATGAAAATTGGCATATGTCTTGATAATCCAATGGTTGATATTTGACCACATCATGAGAGAAAAAATACTCCAAGTGTAACATAAAATAATACATAATTTAAATGGCTAGACAAGCTACCGTGTTATTATAAAGATTCACGGAATACACACAAATTAACAGCAGCACTGAATCTATGATCATCAAAATAATAATAGTAGCAATAATAATGATAAACCTCAGGGAAAAATCACCTATGAATTCTTATTTTGTAAAATACTTTATATCTAAGTATATGATTTTTCCTATATCAGTATTCTTGTAGTTCAAAAAAAAAACGAGTTAATGTTATGTTAATATAATAATAATAATAAAAATAATTATCGTCGTTGTCGTGATTATTATTATTATTATTATTATTATTATTAAATAAACAAAAAATAGCTGTTAAAAAACCATTATCAATTATACTAATTAAATTAAATGGTGCATCCGATACTAATGGTGTTTTCAATTTGGGCAAACACAAACGAAGGTTGGAAGAGGGCCAAGAGGGCGTCTCGACATATCCCACTTGATGCTCAAGTTAAAGACTTTTAAAAAATTAGCTAAGTTGTCACCTGAAAATCAAAGTAGTGAATGAATATTGAAGTTCTCAAACCTCGTATTTATATGAAAAGATGAGGGGGTCACACTTGTGAGGTGGGGGACTATATGCATATAGCCCATGTTGTCAGCATTTCCACTTGGGTTTAGTACATACCGCTCGCATGGCACTACCCTGCGGGTGATGTGTAACTTTATGATTGGTTAAAATTAGTGGGTCTCATGTGGGACCCATTGATTTTAATCAATCATGAGCCGCCACGTCCCCGCAAGGAACTATTCTGCGGGTAGCATCTACTCTACCACTTGTTAATTTCATTTGCTAACTCTTTAGCTCATATCTAGCTCGTCAACGCACCCTACACTTCTTAGTTCATCATAATTACTCGGCTCATCTCCAGCTTCTTAACGGTATATGCCTAGTCTCTTAGCACCACAAAGAATCCTAGCTCATCTGACACTTCTTAGCACATTCTTAGCTCCTAAACTTATCCCTAGCTCATTAACAAATTCAACACTCCTTAGCATACCTTCTAGTCTACCTTCGGGTTTTTTTTTAAAAAATAATTTATTTAAAAAAAATTCAAAATTAATTTGGTTTGATGAGAGTTGTGAATATACCCAAAACGCCATCATTGACATCGGATGCTGACAGATGCACGATACCTCAAGCAGCCCTTCTTTCTTCTTTTATTTTTTTTTATTTTTTATATTTTTATGTTTTAACTTATTTAATATAATTTGCTCAAAAATTTGTAAATAGGTGATAAAATTCTATATCAAACTTGAATGTATTGAAATATTCAACTATTTAATGCTTAGCTACATTTAAGAAAAAATATTTTATATGCACCAATTGACTTTTTTTAAACATGGATTAAGTTATAAATAAAACCTCAAATTAATACCATAATTAAAAATAATTTTAAAATTATAGATTGATGCTTTGATCTCATGCTTATTCTAATTTTTTAAAAAAATAAATTATCTATTAATCATATATATATATATATTTTTAGTATTTATTTTTTGTTATACCAATTTTACACCCACCCACATACACACATGATATATTTGGTTCCAAATTAATAATATGAAACTCAGGAATTGATTTTATTTTATTTTTAATAATTGATTTTAATATATTTTTAAATTGAACTAAATTTGGATCTAACTAAAATTTGCAAGGTCTCTCCCCAAGTAATATATAATTATTTATATAATTATTTATATATAATAAGTTGACCGACACACATACCTATATATATTTTTTATTTTCTTGAAAACCAAACCAACACATATTTAATCATTTTTTTTTGTAAAAATACACACATACACATTTTAAAAAAAAAACTAAATCATATTTAAATAGGTACTTTTTATGTGAGACGGTCTCACGAATCTATATCCGTGAGACGGATCAATCCATTTCATATTTAATTGAAAAATAATATTTTTGACATAAAAAAATTATTTTTTCATTGGACATATCATAAAAAAAATTCATCTCGCAAAATCAATCCATCACAAGAGTTTTGTGATATTAATAAATAAAAGATTTCTTTAGGAAAAACAAAGTAAAACCTTTTTTAAGTAAATTATCATTTATATTTTAAAAATGAAGAAATTGTTTTTAAAAAATGGTTAACCGGATCACCGTTTTAAAGTTATTTATCTTTCAAGCAAAATTGAGCATAGATTCCTAGAGATAAGTTCGCCTGCACCCCTTGGGTGCCACATGTGTATTATTTTTGTTTCTAAAATGTCACGTGGTCAATATTTTTTTTTTTTATCTCCTAAAAGGCTTCTTCTCAGATCCCAAAACATCGCGATCCCATTTTCTCCTCAAACCTTCTTCAACAACTGGAATCCCCGATACCAGTCATCTCCACCGTGGAACGACTATTTCTCCGTCGTCGCTAAGGTTCTTCTTCCTCTTAGGTAGGCGATTACATCGCAAGCCCTTTTTTCTCTTCTCACGTTTACAAAGTTTGCGATTTTCAGAACCCTCCACCGCCCATCATTTCTCTCCGCTGCCGCCCAATCACGCCCAAATAATATACTATCCGCTGCCTCTTCCACGATCCCATTTTTTTAAAAATATTTCGAAACTGATTCACGTACATTTTGGGGTATTTCATAGTCAAAATTGGAAGCAACAGAGAAACTTCTACTTCTACGTCATTCTCCGTCACGAGAAGAAGAAGAAATCTATGAGGCCAGCCCAGGTCGATACACTCAAAACTTGGGAAGAAGCTCGAGGAGTGATTCCGTCACGAGAAGAAGAAGAAATCGAGGAGGCCAGCCCAGGTCGATTCTCTCAAAGGACAAAGCTTGGGAAGAAGCTCGAGGATTGATTTTTGAGGGCCCAACGCGCACCCTTGGTGCTACCCGTTTGTGAGGGCTTGTTTTTTTATAGTTTGTTCAATAAATTGTTGTTTACCCGTTTACATAATTTGTAGATAAGTTCATTTTAATTGTTATTATTATTATATGGTTTTATCTTTTATGATAATCACATTTGTTATATTTTGTATTTTGCAAATACAAGAAAATTCAGAATAATTAAAAGCAGTGGGTCGTTTGCGTTTCAGAAATTGTGGTATCTTACATTGAACGATGTCAGGTATCTATCAATTATTAGTAATATTGTTAATTATTTGTATTTTGAATTTATTAAAAATTATTATATTAAAATGTAGGATCGTCATATTTTACAGAGATGGAAGAAAGCAGTTGGGATGATCAGTCATACATCCCTCAAGTTGGAGACGATCGAAAGCCAAATATTGGAATGAGATTCGAATCATTGGAGGATGCATATTTGTACTATAAACAATACGCACGAGAATCTGGATTTAGTGCGAGAATTAGCAATATCAAGAGAAGTAAGAAGACGAGTGAAGTTATTTGGAAAAAATTTGTATGCTTTAAAGAAGGGCAGATTGATGATGTTCGAGGGAGTAAAGAGGCAAATAGTGATAAACCAAGACAAAACAGAGCTCGTCGAGACATTCGATCTGGATGTAAGGCAAAGATTTCAGTTGTGAAGGAACAAACTGGTACGGGATGGATGATCAGTACTTTCGTAGAAAATCATAACCATCCACTTGCTACTCCTTCAAAAGTTTATTTGTTACGTTCACATCGCAGTGTTTCTGTAGCAAAAAAAGCACTAAGTCAACAATTTGCAGAAGCCAATATCCCAACTTGTCAACAAATGCGATTATTTGAGATAGAGCATGGAGGGCCAGAGAACGTAGGTTGTACAGAAAGAGATTTGAGAAACTATCAGAGAAGTTTAAGGGAGGAGTACATGGGGATTGATGCTGAAACATTTGTTGATTTCTTGCAATCTGAGAAAGACAAGTGTTCAAATTTTTTCTTTGATTATGAGACTGACTCAGACAACAGATTTTGCAGGTGTTTTTGGGCATATTCTGTGTCAAGGAGGGCAAACATTGTCTTTGACGATGTAGTGGTGTTTGATACAACATATAACACCAACAAATATGGCCTGATTTTTGCACCTTTTGTAGGTGTTAATCATCACAGTCAGACCATCCTCTTTGGTTGTGGATTTCTGAGTGACGAAAGAACAGAATCTTTTGTTTGGTTGCTAGGTAAGTTCGTAGAAGCAATGCCTAGTGGTGCACCAAAATTGATAATCACTGATCAGGATTCAGGATCCTGCCATGACCAAAGCCATAGCCAAAGTTTTTCCCCAAACAGTGCATCGATATTGTCTGTGGCATATTTTAAACAAATTTCCAGACAAATTGAGTCATGTGCTTTTCCGTGACCATTATCAAAGCATTAGGAGTGTCATTGTATATTCAACAACAAGTGATGAATTTGAGGAGTCATGGAAAGGGGTTATGGAGTCTGCTGGCTTGGTCCAAAATGTTTGGCAGAATTTGATGTATGATTTGCGACATAGGTTGGTGCCCGCTTATTTCCTTAATGTATTTTCTGCAGGGATTTCAAGCAGTCAAAGATCAAAAAGTTCCCATGCTTTTTTCAAACGGTACATCTCTAATAAGAATGCATTGATGGATTTTATTGTTCGTTTTAATAAAGCACTCCGGAAACAAAGACACAATGAATTAGTCGCATATCATATTGATATGAATGAGCGCCCAAAATTAATGTCAAATTGACCAATGGAAACTCAAATGGTGAAAGTTTATACCAAAACGAAATGGTTGAAGTTTCAAAAGGAAGTAGGTGAGAGTCATCACTATTATGTGGAACAAGTATCTACTAGAATCGAGTTTTGGGTTTATCATGTAATGAATTTTCAAGGTTCTTCTTCATCGAAACCAAGGGTGATTACACATGACGTGCAGAGAAATGATGTATATTGTAGTTGTATAAAATTTCAGTTTGACGGCATTCCATGCAGGCATATTCTAGCATTTTTTCGTTTCAACCAAGTTTTCCACTTGTCTGATAAGTATATTATCAAACGGTGGACCCAAGGCGCAAAAGTAGGAGCATTATTTTCTCCGTCTGAGAAAAATGTGATAGAAGATCCAGAGAGGTGTTTGATGTCAAGGCATTGGAATTTATCTTTTAGATCTTCTGCTTTAGTAGATGCAGCATCTATGACTGAAGAGGGAACAAAATTCTTGCATGAACAATTTGATCATATTGACTGCAAAATGAAGGAGTTGAATATTTGCATACCATCAAGCAATGCAAGTGAAAACAGGAGATCCATGGATGGGGCCATTGCTATCATTGATACTTGTGTAATAAGAACAAAGGGATGTGGGAAGAGATTGAAGTCATCGAAAGAGAAGGCAACCTCGAAGGGTAGACAGTGTCGTGGATGTGGACGTCGTGGTGTGTCGCATGATAAGCGCAATTGCCCAAATTTGCTAGACAAGTATTACTTGATTAATTTTGTTTATTTGTATTTGTAAAGCTATAAATTCCATTAATCATTTTTTTTCATTTTGGTTTATTAGGTCAAGTGCAAACAATGCTAACGAAGATGACAGTTTAGATGAAGAAGATTTTGAATCGATACATGGTATTTTAAACGGTTTAGTATTTTATGTGAAATTAAGTTACTCGTTCACATTATTTTAAGTTAGTGTATTAAATTTGTATCTTTGTAAACATGTATTTGTACGATACAGGAACACAATTAAAGTGACGGTGGATGAAAATGCAACGAGTGATCAGAAGTTGTCCAAGGTAACGGGTATGAATGCAAAGCATGGCATGAACTTGATGATTTGGCCCGATTCACATTGCAACGACAAGGGTGATGTACAGAAAAGATGCTATTGCAACCGAGGCTATAAATGGGAAGGATCTAGTGTAAGTTATATCAATGGTAGGTGTACTGGGATCAATATTATGTTGTTGGATTATTACTTCAAGAAATTTTTCTAACCACTGATTTTGCAATTCTTCAACATCAACACACAATGAGCGACAAAAGGGAGGATCTGAGAACAAAAAACACATGAAATATGCAATTGATATCGTACGCCGAACAAGGTTGTTCGAGAAAGTAAGCGTTACAGTTTGGACTAATAATACATTTCTTGATTTCACCCATAAGTTGAACATGGAATGTTGAACTGAACAGTCACCTTGAAGCTAAAAATCTTTTAGAAGAAAATAATGCAAGCATCTCATTTTGATCTTTAGTTACCATTTATTGTTTAAAAAAACGATTCCATTTCTATGCACAATGAAGGGAACATTGAAGAAGAGCCGGTGATCTTCTCGTTTGACTATGCAAGTCCGGATGATGACCTGATGAATATCGAAAAGGACATCAGGAAGAACATAGACGTACCTTTCTATAGTTTGGATATTGTTTTATCTTCTACTGATAAATTCTCTGATGTAAATAAACTCAGGAGAGGTGGAGGCAAGGCCAGTCTATAAGGTGAGCACATTGCAGCTACTCGTACTACTTGTTTTGAAAGAGAAGAAGGCTACTATTGACTTTCTAATACATCAACAGGTGTTACTATTCTAAATTTTTGCAGGGAAAGTTTCCGGGAGGACAAGAAATTTCAGTGAAGAGGCTGTCTAGTTGCTCTCGTCAAGGCATCAAGGAATTCCAGAATGAAGTTTTTTTGATATCCAAGATTCAGTATCGAGACCTTGTGAGACTTCTAGGATACAGCCTCAACAAACACGAAAAAATCTTACTATATGAATACATGCCCAACAGAAGCTTAGACACCTTCATATTTGGTAGGACATATATTTAGTTGTACTTTAGCAATCCTTATCTTGAGTATTAACATCAATTTGAAGTGTATTTGAAGTGAAGTTGACGATTAATATATGAAAATTATTCGTGATTTGTTGTTTCATTGTGCAGTTTATTTTTCATCACGAAGAATGAATGTCCTGCGCGCTTTTCATTATGGATTTGTGATATGTTTTATTGTTCTTTTTCGGTGACTTGATGTGCAAATAAAAGTAACATAAATCACATTAAAAAAGAAAAGTAGGCGGTAGCCAATTGGCCAAACCACCAAATTTTACATAGAAGTGATACGGGATAGGAGAATAGAGGAGGCCAAGAAAAAAGAAACCAAAAAGACTTAACTGAAAAAAAATATTTATACCAAAAAGAAACCATTTGCAAATTCCTTAAACTGAAAAAAAATAACATCGACCATCTCTCAGATTAATTAATAGATAGTAGAACAGGGGAACAATTCAGTCATACAATGCCATAAAATTTTCGAAAATGCATCAATTTTTCCAACATAACAAGTTATATAGTAAAATTCAAACTAGGAAACAACTTAGAATAATATTTCTAATTATCTTTGCTAATTCTCAGTGCTTCCAAATTCACTTCTACCATAGCGACAATCCTCTTGATTTCATCTAGGTTCTGTTGTATTTCCTTCAACTTAGTCATATTCACTTCAGTCCTTGCAGTCGAAGTTAAGTGTGAACTTTGGTTCCCTGTAGTCCGGAAGGATGGTTGAGTCCCTGAACTTGAAGATGCATGTGAACTTTGGTTCCCTGTAGTTCGGAAGGATTCTTGAGTCCCTGAACTTGAAGATGCATTTGAACTTTGGTTCCCTGTAGTCCGAAACAGTGCTCCGGTACTTGATCTTGGAATTGCATGTGGACTTTGGTTCCCTGTAGTCCGGAACGGTGCTCCAGTCCTTGAACTCTAATTTGCATGTGAACTTTGGTTTCTTGTATTCCGAAATGTAGTCGATGCGGATTTTCTCACCATATATGCATGATAAACTTTTTCGGCTTCCTCTCTACTTTCGAAGGAATCGTGGACAACATACCTATATCCAATAACTTGTTCGCTTGCTTCTGCCCATGTGTCATAAAGACCTGACTCATGTTCAACGAATACAACGTATGTTCTTCCCTGGAATGAAAAATTAATCACAAACAATTTTATAATCTTGAATATATAAAATATTAGAACTATACATACAATAGCATAAAATAAATTAAAACATACCATTTCGAAATATTAAGAATCTCTGTTTTTAACTCTCCTGCAAAAGATTCAATGAACTCTCATAAGATTGAATCTGATAATATATAGTGAACGAAGAATTTGGAAACTGATAAATTCCACAAATATAACCCAACAACAAAGAAAACAAGGAAACTGAATTAAATAGTTCATGTTACTCATAAGGGAACGAAGAATGAAAACAATTCCAAACAAAATTTCTTGATTTCAAAAGGAAACAACATCAAAAGGGATGTCCCAGAATCGCATTCCCACAAATCAAACACACCCAGAAATTTTTAAACAACACTAAGGCAAAACGAATGAGTAGAAGAAGCTGTTAGCTATACCCAAAAATTTTTAAACAACACTAATGCAAACCAAACACACCCAGAAATTTTTAAACACACCCATTAGCTATACACAATTCGAATGACATTACAAACAAATCAGAACGCATATTTCCCCCTTACCATCTATGCAATCGAATGAGTAGAAGAAGGCGATGAGATATTGACCGCGTTAATCGGTGTGAATAAATTCAACTGGCAAGCGTACCAGGTCAAGTAATAATATAGTGGACAAAGGTCCAAGTGTCGAACCCACAGGGACTGTATAAAAATGATTACCAAAATATATTTATTTCTACTTAATCTAGACTAATTAAAAAGGATGATTTCATATTTTATAAAAATTAATAAAATTGCAATAAAGATCAAATTAATTAAAACGCAGCTGGAAACTTTGGATTAACTTAAATTTGGAAAAGTTCGATCAAGGACTCACGTAGGTACCAGACAATTCATGTAACAAGCAGTAAATCTAAGATATCAGACTTAATCGTAATTCCCGGGAATTTTCCTAATTTGTTCGAAGGACTATTTCTAGAACAATCAACCTATTCAAATATTGATGAACTAATCTTTCGTAATTCTAATCAAATTTGAATGCATAAATTGCTGTGAAAATTCAGTAAAAACCTAAACCGCATAATGAAACCGAATTCTATTTCTAGTCAGTTTTACACTATGTTGATTATCGAAGTGATCAAAATCGAGACCTCCTCTGTCGACTTGGAATCGATTAACAAGCAAACAAATAACTGGCCAAGAAATTTGTAAGACAAATATAAATTCGATAATTAATAAATTCAAATCAAGTCTAAAAATCCCAAATAAACAAACGAGTTTTATACATAAATTGTCTGGCCCAATCACCTGGCCTTGATCGAAAAAGAAAAACTACTCACAATTCATAATTCAAAACCAAGTTTTAATCATGAATTGATAAAAGAAAAATAAAAGAAAAGAGAAAAGAATTCTTCTCCCAAGCATGTAGCCGTCTCTGCCTCCGTCTCCAACTCAGAAAAATTGTGGAACCCTTGTAAAATAATAAAAACTCCTATTTATAGTGTTTGGAAAGCCTTAAAAATTAATTTCCTAGTTGAAATATAATTTTCGGAATTTTCTGGCCCGTCAACATGCGCGCGTGCGCCTTGGAGTCCTCGCGCGCGCGCTTTATTAAAATACAGAGACTCAGGTTTCCTCTCTCGCGCGCGCGAGATAAAAGCTCGCCCGCGCGCGTTCTTCTCAAAATTCTCTGGAAATTCCTCTTGCGCGCGCGCGAGATAATTCCCTTGCGCGCGCGCGCTCTATTCTTGCTGAACATGCGCGATAGCTTCCTCCTCAGCGCGATTGCTCACCTTCTTAGCGCGTTAGCGCTCCTTGATGCGCTATTCCTCACCTTCTTAGCGCGTTAGCGCCCCTTGAGGCGCTAAACTCCCACCAACAGCGCAACTTTTTCCTGCTCCGAGCGACGATTTTGAAAAATTCATATCTTAAGATCTAGCCGTCGGATTGACCTGAAACTTGGACTGCAGCTTCAAAACATCTTGAACTTTAATCTGACTGGTGAAGATCGGATTTGGATCCTTCAAAAATTAAATATAATTTTTAGATCAAGGCTGCTCCGTTATTCGCTCTTCAAAAATCTAATTTCCTACAAAATTAACCGGGGAAGTGAAATACACACACATGAACTAAAACACATAAAAACACATAAAAATAATATGAATGCACACAAAAATATATATAAAAATATCACAAACTAATGCATACAAACTGCACTTATCAACACCCCCATACTTAACTCTTGCTCGCCCTCGAGCAAGACATGCAAAAACAAAATGCAAACAAAAACATAAGTAAGGACAAGCCATGAATGTGCACAGCCTCTGAGAAGTTCAATTACCAACAAAAATCACAGACATGCTCTCAACTTTTCATAATACACTTTCGGTTTTACGTAAACGTGTGTGTGTGAAATGTCATTCCAGTTTCATACAACTTAGACCGAATTCGTCTCAAATCTGCTTAGCAACCTATGACAAATCAGTGCAAGTTTCACTTTTCAAGTGTCCATTCATTCCAACGATCTCTAGACATACCCACCTCCCTTGAGATAATGAATTACACACCTCCGGATTTTGCACCCGGTATTGCATTAGCCCCAATAATTACCCGCTGACTTAGCTACAACTGGATAGGATATGAAAAATCATTCTATTTTTTCTTTCTAATCCCCTCATCTATAGCCCGGATGGAGCATCAATCCCATTTAACCCGCATACTTAGCCTTAAATTTAATCTTTTATAGGATTTTAATCCTTTCAAGGCCCGGATGGAATTGTATAAAACTCTTTTTTTTTTTCTCTAGGTGCGCCCAAGATCATAAGTGTAAACTAGAGCCTCATCAAAATTCATAGTACACAATCAAGATTCACAAGCCACCTATTGCCGTGCAATGGTCAAACAGACAAAAACTTCATCAAATCTTTTGTTACAGTCCACTGGTCTAATATTAGTGCTTAAAAATATTCACGGTTCAACCTACAGTTTCTCATGTCAAGCCAAGAGCAAAATTTTTCAAAATTTTTTTTTTTCAACATAACTTCATCATCATTGGCTATCATGACTCATCCTACTCATGCAATGCAAACAACAACAAAACATAATGAAATGCATGAATACAAACTATATGCAATAGACTATACCAAATGAATGCAAACACCAACACAAACAAAACTAATCTACCCCCCCATACTTATCCAAAGCATTGCCCTCAATGCTTAGAACAATAAACAAAATGCAAGACAAACAAAAACACAATGAAAACAACAATAACACTCCCCTGGTTTTCGATGCATCCTCTTCCTTCTTGACAAAATCCTCTGGGACGGTATCAGCAGTCTAGATTATCGGCGAGCACGACCAACTGGCATGGGAAAGAAACAATAACCAAATAAAAACAAAAATAAAAACCAAAAACATAATAATAAAAAAAACACTGGGTTGCCTCCCAGCCAGCGCTAAATTTATAGTCTATAGCCTGACTATACTCCTCTTTGAGTGGCGAAATTCAAGATGGTTTATCCACCGTCTGTGAAAAACTCGAATCAGTCCTGCACTTGCATGCTACATCATTAAAGAACTTGTGCAAGGGATTAATTCCTGCAGACAACTGCACCTGCAGACATTTACCAACATCAGCATAAATTACATCAATAAAATTAACATGAGAGCAAGATTTGACAGTTAGGCTATCGGTAGCCGACTTAAACATTTTAAAAACAACTTGCTCATCATTCAATCTCAGAACCAACTCTCCCTTCTCAACATCAACTAGGGCTCTACTAGCAGCAAGAAAAGGACGCCCTAAAATCAGTGGAACCTCACAGTCCTCATCCATGTCAAGAATAACAAAATCTACAGGGTATATAAAGTGTTCTATCTTGACTAGAATATTTTCCACTACTCCTCTTGGATATTTAATAGAACCATCAGCAAATTTAAGAGAGATAGCAGCAGGTTCTATATTTTCAACTCCTAATTTTCGAGCAATAGAATAAGGCATTAAATTAATGCTCGACCCAAGATCACACAACACATTCTCAAAAGACAAACTTCCAATATGACAGGGTATAGAAAAACTCCCTGGATCCTGAGATTTTGTTGGAAGATTCTTTTGCAACACCGCCGAGCACTCTTCCTTCATTGTGACTTGCGTAAGATCATTCAGCTTCTTTTTATTTTTCAGCAAGTCTTTCAGAAACTTTGCATATCTCGGCATCTGAGCTAAAGCATCTTTCTTACTTGCCTTGGAGGAATTTTCAACCCGCACATCTTCCATAACTTCTGAACTTTTCGGCCTCTCCATGGTCTCTTCTTCGTCCATCTGCTTCTCCTCAGACTGTGCTCGAGTCACGACCATAATAGCATTCACGCCTCTTGGATTTGGTTTAGTGTTGCTAGGCAACGCTCCAGTAGGACGAGTAGAGAGTTGGGTTGCGATTTGACTCATCTGATTTTCCAACCTCTGCATCATAGCTTCTTGATTTTGTAAACGAGCCTCAGTACCCGCCACATATTTCATCATTATTTCCTCGAAGCTCGGCTTCTTCTCCTCTTGCTTGGACTGCCAGTTCTGATTATAAGTGTTGTTGTAGGAGTTGTACGGCTGCCGTCCTTGATTTCCCATAAAATTTACCGCATCAACTTCAAACAACTGCTGATCTTCTTTCAGATTCCCTTGTGCTGGCGCTGTTTTCATGAGTGCCACTTGATGTGTTAGAGAGTCGATCTTAGCGTTCAGGGCCATCAAAGCATCGACCTCCAGAATTCCAGCCTTCTTTTCCTTCTTTACATTCGGCCATCCAATGTTACTCTCTGCCATATTGCCTATGATCTCCCACGCATCAGCTGGCGTTTTCCTGAATAGACATCCATTGGCAGCAGCATCCAGCATAGATCGAACCGACTGATCGGCTCCGTTGTAGAACGTCTGGGTCTGCTGGCTTTGAGTAAGATTATGTTGAGGACATATCCTCAACATATTTTTGAACCTAGTCCACGCCGCATGTAGAGATTCTCCCTCCTTTTGCTTGAAAGATATAATATCAGAGAATAACTTAGCCATCTTCGTAGGAGGGAAATATTTCTTTAAGAATTCTTGGACAAGTCCCGTCCAAGTAGTAATAGAACCAGTCGGCAGGTCATCAAGCCACTCCAAGGCTTCGCACTGTAATGAGAAGGGGAATAACCGCAGTCTCACTGCATCAGAGGTTACCCCATTGACTTTGAAGGTGTCGCAGATTGACAGGAATCGCTCCAGATGAGCGTAAGGATCTTTAGTAGAAGTGCCTCCAAACCGTGCTTGAAGTTGGATCATCTGAATAGTGGAGGGTTTAAGCTCAAAGCTGTTCGCCTCAACAGCGGGGCGAACGATGCTGGATCCATAACCTTCAACCGGAGGCCTAATAAGATCCCAAACAGTGCGGTTGTCAACTTCGTCAGCCATCTCTTCCTCAGACTCAGAATCAAGCTCCAAATTAAGATATTTCCTAGCTCTCCGAATCCTGCTAAGTGTGCGTTCTATCTCCAAATCGAGTGGTAGAAGATTTTTGAATAGTCTAGATCGACGCATGCACTAGAAGATGAGTACCTGACAACACAAATAAAAAAAAAATTCAGAAAGCAAATAAAAAAAAAATAGTCTAATCTCAAGAGAAATAAAAATTTTGATATCAAGCAGTCCCCGGCAACGGCGCCAAAAACTTGACCGCGTTAATCGGTGTGAATAAATTCAACTGGCAAGCGTACCAGGTCAAGTAATAATATAGTGGACAAAGGTCCAAGTGTCGAACCCACAGGGACTGTATAAAAATGATTACCAAAATATATTTATTTCTACTTAATCTAGACTAATTAAAAAGGATGATTTCATATTTTATAAAAATTAATAAAATTGCAATAAAGATCAAATTAATTAAAACGCAGCTGGAAACTTTGGATTAACTTAAATTTGGAAAAGTTCGATCAAGGACTCACGTAGGTACCAGACAATTCATGTAACAAGCAGTAAATCTAAGATATCAGACTTAGTCGTAATTCACGGGAATTTTCCTAATTTGTTCGAAGGACTATTTCTAGAACAATCAACCTATTCAAATATTGATGAACTAATCTTTCGTAATTCTAATCAAATTTGAATGCATAAATTGCTGTGAAAATTCAGTAAAAACCTAAACCGCATAATGAAACCGAATTCTATTTCTAGTCAGTTTTACACTATGTTGATTATCGAAGTGATCAAAATCGAGACCTCCTCTGTCGACTTGGAATCGATTAACAAGAAAACAAATAACTGGCCAAGAAATTTGTAAGACAAATATAAATTCGATAATTAATAAATTCAAATCAAGTCTAAAAATCCCAAATAAACAAACGAGTTTTATACATAAATTGTCTGGCCCAATCACCTGGCCTTGATCGAAAAAGAAAAACTACTCACAATTCATAATTCAAAACCAAGTTTTAATCATGAATTGATAAAAGAAAAATAAAAGAAAAGAGAAAAGAATTCTTCTCGCAAGCATGTAGCCGTCTCTGCCTCCGTCTCCAACTCAGAAAAATTGTGGAACCCTTGTAAAATAATAAAAACTCCTATTTATAGTGTTTGGAAAGCCTTAAAAATTAATTTCCTAGTTGAAATATAATTTTCGGAATTTTCTGGCCCGTCAACATGCGCGCGTGCGCCTTGGAGTCCTCGCGCGCGCGCTTCATTAAAATACAGAGACTCAGGTTTCCTCTCTCGCGCGCGCGAGATAAAAGCTCGCCCGCGCGCGTTCTTCTCAAAATTCTCTGGAAATTCCTCTTGCGCGCGCGCTCTATTCTTGCTGAACATGCGCGATAGCTTCCTCCTCAGCGCGATTGCTCACCTTCTTAGTGCGTTAGCGCTCCTTGATGCGCTATTCTCACCTTCTTAGCGCGTTAGCGCCCCTTGAGGCGCTAAACTCCCACCAACAGCGCAACTTTTTCCTGCTCCAAGCGACGATTTTGAAAAATTCATATCTTAAGATCTAGCCGTCGGATTGACCTGAAACTTGGACTGCAGCTTCAAAACATCTTGAACGTTAATCTGACTGGTGGAGATCGGATTTGGATCCTTCAAAAATTAAATATAATTTTTAGATCAAGGCTGCTCCGTTATTCGCTCTTCAAAAATCTAATTTCCTACAAAATTAACCGGGGAAGTGAAATACACACACATGAACTAAAACACATAAAAACACATAAAAATAATATGAATGCACACAAAAATATATATAAAAATATCACAAAATAATGCATACAAACTGCACTTATCAGATATGTACGCCAGAAACCCTCAAAGGAGCCCGACACAACAGAAATATGAACTAATTTTTAAACCAAATACCCGATTTTCAGATGTGAGATGCGCGGCGGCTGATCTACGCTTGTTCCACGGTGTGATTGGGTGGCATCGGAGAGAAATGATAGGCGGTGGAGGGTTCTGAAAATGGCAAACTTTGTAAACATGAGAAGAGACAAAAGGGCTTGCGATGTAATCGCCTACCTGAGAGGAAGAAGAACCTTAGCGGCGGAGATGTGGTGTAGTAACCCAGAACTCATTTTAAGATAATAATATGTTAAAAATGATTAAGGGTTGGTAATTAATCAATTTCGGAGTGTTATTGGACTTCGGAAGAGAATTTGGGCTTTTGACTTTGGGCCGGATCGAAAGCTCCAAACCCAAATCGGAAGCTCCGATCCCAGTCACTTTGGAAGCTCAGCGGAAGCACCGAGATTGGAAGTTCCGATCCTGGAACGGACGTTTCGATCTCCGGCTGCCAGTTTTACCCGATGACTCAGCCATGAGTTTTGACAAGTGTTGATCGGAGGCGAGATCAGAAGCTCCGATCATCGGATCGGACGTTCCGATCCCGGCGTGTCATGCATGCAAGGCGTGAGATGGATCAAAAGCTCCGATCCCGAGATCAGTGGTTCCGATCCTGGCCGAAAATTTTGCCTATAAAATAGGGCTTCCTCGATTCATTTCTAAATACGAATTCCGAGTTTCCTTCTCAGTTATATAGTGTGAGATATACACATGAGGGCCCTATCGATTATAATAGAGGTTCTGGAATAACCAAGTTGTGGTTATAGTCATCCAGGACTAGCGTCTCCAAAGGGCTATCTACAGACGAAGGTATGGTTCGGGAATCTATTTAAGTTTTGGGAGTACTTATTAGCTTAGTTAAGGCTTATAGAATTTATGTAGTGATACGGTGAACTTTTGAATATAGGCTTGGAACCTAGGATCCTACTATACTTGAACTAGCCTAGAGGTACGTACACATTGACGGAGATTGCCAGCGAGTATATATGTTTATATGTTGCATTTATTTGGCATTATTATATGGCATGATATATGATTTACCGCTTTCTATATTAATATGTCATGTGCATATACACGTTGAGCCTATACCTTGTTATACCTGACTATAGAGCCGCTCAGCTCTATACTCGATAGTCTGTCACTGAGAGTACCGCGACGGCGGGGGCATTTATGTTTGTCTACTCTGGTGTACTAAACGAGTGTGGTTGCACCCAGAGGTTGATCCGTGCGGTGGCAGCAATCATGTGGCGCGGGTACTGAGCATGACTTTTCAGATGACCTTTTACCAGTCATCATGTTGCATGCATCATATTTATACGTGTACTCATGTCTATGTACTGATCGTTAGCGCTCACGTCCTAGTTGTTATCTTGGACACCCTATTCCATGGGGCAGGTCGTAGTATGGACGAAGCTGGTGGTTTAAGGCAGGATTAGGGAGCAGGCCTTGAGGAGTTAATTATACAGCAGGATTCGATATAGCTGTATAATGTTTAATTTTAAGTATTTCGATATGGTTGTATCACTACTGATGAATAAGCTTGACACTTTTATACTAAGCTGATATGTAATTTATGGTTATGTTTCCGAACGTTTTACTCTGTTAAGTTTTTGCTGTATTAAGTTTAATGCATGCTATTAATTGCCAGCTAGTAGGTGATACCATACAGGGTCACTACATTTTTGGTATCAGAGCCAGGTTAGATTTTGGGATTAGTACTTGGGATTTAGAATTAGTTTTGAGTAATTCTTGCGCATTTGGGATTTTAATGTGCAATTCTTTTCAGGATATGACTGACGAGAGTCACGGTAGTGTTGGCCAGGGAGGTGGTCATCATCATCGTCATCACCGCCATCATGATGATCAACATCGTCATCATGAGGGTAGACGTCGCTACTCTATTAATAAATTCATGCAAGTAGGACCGAAACCGTTGGTGGGAGGTGAGAATCCTGAACAAGCAAGAAGTTGGATGTCTAAACTCGAGAGTACTTTTCGTGCTTTTGATTGTACTGAGGATCAGAAATTGGAAGTTCTAGAATTTGTTCTAAAGGATCGAGCACGTTTTTGGTGGGATGCCAAAGCTGCTCAGGCACGTACTGAGAGAGGACAGGTGACTTGGGGAGATTTCTGTCAGCAGTTTCAGAAACTGTATTTTCCTCCAGCTGTTTGCCAAGCACGATCATTGGAGTTGCTTACTCTGAGGCAAGGATCAATGACTATTGATCAATATCAGCAATGATTTCTTGATCTGCTACCTTTCAGTCCTCATATTAATGAGAGTGATGCATCGAAGTATGATCTCTTTCTACAAGGTCTGAACCAAGATATCTACTCACAGGTTGTTGTCTGTGATGACCCAGTATCTTATGAAACTTTGGTGAACCGTTGCCGTCTTGTGGAGACCAGCAACAGGCGGGCACAGTTGATGATGCCAACACATCCTAGTGGATTTGAGCCTCGAGCTCAATCTGTTGTGCAATCTGGACCTACGTCTTCTTCTACTCCTATTACTTCATCTGGATCTCGTGGTTCACGAGGTATGTTCCATTTTGGGAAGAAGAAGAAGAAGAAGAAGGAGGAGTTTTGTAGTCACTGTGGAGGGAAGCATCCTGCAGCTTCATGTCAAAGAGCTACTGGTGCTTGTTATATTTGCGATCAGCAGGGACATCTGCGGAGAGATTGTCTTCAGCGCATGGGTTCTGCTAGTGGATCGGGATCACAGGTTGGATCTCAGGCTTCTACTTTTCCATGACAGCAGCCAGCACCACAGAGTTCTTCTGGTTACCGTCCCCAGACTCAAGGGCAGGTATTTGCTCTGTCTCAAGAACAGGCTACTGAGGGAAGCGATCGCATGTTGGCAGGTACCTTTTTGTTATGTGGTATTCCTGCACTTGTTTTAATTGATACTGGAGCATCGTATTCCTTTATTTCTAGTCGCTTTGTTAAGAGACATAGATTACCTTATGTATCATTAGATATGGATTTAGTTGTATCTACTCCGCTGGAGCAGGAGATAGTAACTATGCGTCTAGTGATGGGTTGCCTTCTAGAGTTTGAGGATAATACGTTATCGGCTAATTTGATGATATTAGCGATGACAGATTTTGACTGTATTTTGGGAATAGATATGCTGACTTTGTATCATGCTACTGTGGATTGTTATCAGCGTCTGGTACAGTTTCATCCTGCTAAGGGTGATAGCTGGTATTTTTATGGTGAGGGTGCGCGACCTCCGATGCCACTTGTTTCGGCTCTGAAGGCATGTCATGTCTTGGAGTCAGGTGGGGAGGGCTACCTTATCTATGCAGTTGATATGTCCATGAGTAGTATTGGTATTGATCAGTTACCGGTAGTTAGTGAGTTTCCTGATGTATTCCCTGATGAGATTCCTGGTTTTCCTCCGGTGCGAGAGGTTGAATTTGGTATTGATTTAGTACCAGGAACTACGCCTATATCCCGAGTGCCTTATCGTCTAGCACCATCAGAGATGAGGGAATTGAAACAGCAGTTACAGGATCTGCTTGATAAGGGATATATTCGTCCGAGTGTTTCTCCGTGGGAAGCACTTGTTTTGTTCGTCAAAAAGAAAGATGGATCGATGCGATTGTGTATTGATTACAGGCAGTTGAATCGTGTCACCATCAAGAATAATTATCCTTTGCCGCGGATTGATGATTTGTTCGATCAACTACAGGGTACTTCTGTTTACTCCAAGATAGATCTGAGATCTGTATACCACCAGATGCGGGTACGAGACTCAGATATATTTACGACTGCTTTTAAGACCAGATACGGGCATTATGAATTTCTGGTTATGCCATTTGGTTTGACGAATGCACCAGCAGTCTTTATGAATCTGATGAATCAGGTATTTCGAGAATATCTGGATAGATTTGTCATCGTCTTTATTGATGATATTGTTGTCTATTCTCATGACAAGGATGAGCATGCACAACATTTGAGAATTGTTTTACAAACGTTACGAGATAAGCAGCTGTATGCGAAATTGAGCAAGTGTGAATTCTGGCTTGATCGGGTAGTGTTTCTCGATCATGTGATTTCTAATGAAGGGATATCTGTTGATCCTAGTAAGATAGAGACAGTGCTGAACTGGTCTCGTCCGACGATGGTTGCTGAGATTCGTAGTTTCTTGGGTCTAGCTGGATATTACCGTCGGTTCATCGAGAATTTTGCACAGTTGGCCAGACCTTTGACACAACTTACACAAAAAGATGTTGCCTTCATATGGTCCTCGGATTGTGAGGAGTCATTTCATGAGCTGCGTGGACGTCTTACTACTGCACCTGTGCTAGCTCTACCTTCTGGATCAGGAGGTTATGTTGTCTATACTGATGCCTCTGGTCAGGGATTAGGATGTGTTCTGACACAGCATGGACATGTTATTGCCTATGCTTTTCGACAGTTGAAGACACATGAGAGTAATTATCCAGTACATGATCTCGAGTTAGCCGCCATTGTATTTGCACTCAAGATCTGGAGGCATTATCTTTATGGCAAAAAATTTGAGATATTCACGGATCACAAGAGTTTGAAGTATTTATTCACTCAGGCGGAGTTGAATATGCGACAGAGACGCTGGATGGATCTTCTGAAGGATTATGATTGCGAAATCAAATATCATCCAGGTTCTGTTAATCTTACTGCTGATGCCTTGAGTCGGCAGGTGAGACTTTTTGCACTTCAGACTAGTGAAGTATCTCATATGATTCAAGAGTGCTGTTCATTGAGTTTTATGCTCAAGCACAAGAAAGGGAGAAATGAGATTCGGTTGTATACTATTTTGTCTGAGCCAGCATTGTATTCTCGGATCAGAGATGCTCAGATATCTGATGTTAAGACTCAGCGTTTGGCACGTTTAGCCAATGGAGTTAATACATCTGGATTTCATTTTCAGGCAGATGGGTTATTGTGCTTATCTAATCGAGTGGTTGTACCTAATGTTGCGGAGCTCAGGAACGATATTCTATCTCAAGCTCACAGGAGTCGATTATCAGTTCATCCTGGAAGTATGAAAATGTATAAGGACTTGCGAACTAGATTCTGGTGGAAAGGGATGAAGAAGAGTGTGTATCAATTTGTTTTGAGATGTTTGGTTTGTCAACAGGTCAAGGCTGAACATCGATGACCAGGTGGATTATTACAGAATCTTGAGATTCCCGAATGAAAGTGGGAGCACGTGACTATGGATTTTGTTACCCACTTACCTATGACTTCACGTCAGTATGATGCTATCTGGGTCGTTGTTGACCGTTTGACGAAATCAGCACACTTTATTCCTTACAACCGAGAGTATTCTTATGATCGCATGACACGCTTATATGTCTAGGAGATAGTGCGATTACATGGGATTCCAGTGATCATAGTCAGTGATAGAGACCCGCGATTTACCTCACGTTTTTGGGGTAGTTTTCAGGAGGCGTTGGGTACCACTCTGAGTTTGAGCACTGCATATCATCCGGAGACTGACGGGCAGTCAGAGCGGACGATTCGTACTTTGGAGGATATGCTACGTTATTCTGTCATGGATTTTGGCTTATCTTGGCAGGATCAGTTACCTTTGATCGAATTTGCCTACAATAACAGTTATCATCGTAGTATTGATATAGCACCTTTCGAGGCATTGTACGGTCGACGGTGTCGTACTCCCTTATTCTGGGATGAAGTCGAGGAACGACAAGTCGAGGGTCCTGAATTGGTGCAGCAGATTGTAGACAAGGTAGATTTGATCAAGCATAGGATCAAAGTTGCTCAAGATAGACAAGCCAGTTATGCTAATATTCGTCGCAGGCCACTTCAGTTTGAGCCTGGTGAATATGTGTTTCTACGAGTATCACCTTTCAGGAAGGTGATGAGATTCGGCGTGAAAGGCAAGTTGTCTTCTCGTTTTATTGGACTTTTTCAGATACTGGAGAAGATCGGAGATGTTGCATATCGTTTGGCTTTACCGCCAAATCTTTCCAGTATACATAATGTTTTTCATGTGTCGTTACTTTGACATTATATAGCTGATGAATCTCATGTGATTCAGTCTACTGATATTCAGCTAGAGCCAGATCTGTCTTTTGTTGAACGACCAATCCGTATCTTAGACAGAAAGAAAAAAGTTCTTCGGAACAAGACTATACCACTTGTGATGGTACAGTGGCAGCGCCGAGGCGTTGAAGAAGCAACTTGGGAAACTGAGAGTCGTATGCAAGCAGAATATCCTGAGTTGTTTGCTTTGTATTTTTGATTATCATGTAGTTGTAATTACAGTTGTTGTAATAAAACGTGGTTTGATATTTCATATTGTTATCTTGATTTGTCTTTAGATGTTATTTCGCGGATGAAATATCTAAAGGTGGGGAGAATGTAGTAACCCAGAACTCATTTTAAGATAATAATATATTAAACATGATTAAGGATTGGTAATTAATCAATTTCAGAGTGTTATTGGACTTCGGAAGAGAATTTGGGCTTTTGACTTTAGGCCGGATCGGAAGCTCCGAACCTAGATCGGAAGCTCCGATCCCAGTCACTTTGGAAGCTCAGCGGAAGCACCGAGATCGGAAGTTCCGATCCTGGAACGGACATTCCGATCTCCGGCTGCCAGCTTTACCCGATGACTCAGCCACGAGTTTTGACAAGTGTTGATCGGAGGCGAGATCGGAAGCTCCGATTGTCGGATCGGACGTTCCGATCCCGGCGTGTCATGCATGCAAGGCGTGAGCTGGATCGGAAGCTCCGATCCCGAGATCGGTGGTTCCGATCCTGGCCAGAAATTTTGCCTATAAATAGGGCTTCCTAGATTCATTTCTAAATACAAATTTCGAGTTTCCTTCTTCAGTTATATAGTGTGAGATATACACTTGAGGGCCCTATCGATTATAATAGAGGTTCTGGAATAACCAAGTTGTGGTTATAGTCATCCAGGACTAGCGTCTCCAAAGGGCTATCTACGGACGAAGGTATGGTTCGGGAATATATTTAAGTTTTGGGAGTACTTATTAGCTTAGTTAAGGCTTATAGAATTTATGTAGTGATACGGTGAACTTTTGAATATAGGCTTGGAACCTAGGATCCTACTATACTAGAACTAGCCTAGAGGTACGTACACATTGACTGAGATTGCTAGCGAGTATACATGTTTATATGTTGCATTTATTTGGCATTATTATATGGCATGATATATGATTTACCGCTTTCTATATTCATATGTCATGTGCATATACACGTTGAGCCTATACCTTGTTATACCTGACTATAGAGCCGCTCAGCTCTATACTTGATAGTCTGTCACTGAGAGTACCGCGACGGCGGGGGCATTTATGTTTGTCTACTCTGGTGTACTAGACGAGTGTGGTTGCACCCAGAGGTTGATCCGTGCGGTGGCAGCACTCATGTGGCGCGGGTACTGAGCATGACTTTTCAGATGACCTTTTACCAATCATCATGTTGCATGCATCATATTTATACGTGTACTCATGTCTATGTACTGGGCGTTAGCGCTCACGTCCTAGTTGTTATCTTGGACACCCTATTCCATGGGGCAGGTCGCAGGATGGACGGAGCTAGTGGTTCAAGGCAGGATTAGGAAGCAGGCCTTGAGGAGTTAATTATACAGCAGGATTCGATATAGCTGTATAATGTTTACTTTTAAGTATTTCGATATGGTTGTATCACTACTGATGAATAAGCTTGACACTTTTATACTAAGATGATATGTAATTTATGGTTATGTTTTCGCACGTTTTACTCTGTTAAGTTTTTGCTGTATTAAGTTTAATGCATGCTATTAGTTTCCAGTTAGTAGGTGATACCATGCAGGGTCACTACATGTGGTCTTTCCACAGCGGAGATGGGCAGCATCGGGGATTTCCGATTTTGAAGAAGGTTTGAGGAGAAAATGGATCGCGATGTTTGGGGATCTGAGAAGAAGCCTTTTAGGTAATAAAAAAAACTCTTCCAGCCCATGTGACATTTTATAAACAAAAATAATACACATTTGGGCGCCACATAGGCAGGCGCCCAACTTTGGGTGCAGGCGAACTTATCTCTAGATTCCTATATTTTATACATGACCTTTAATATCATTTTATTAAATATGAGACGTGACTTAAATCCTTAAAAAAAATGAAACAAAAAACGAATTTGAAAAAAATACATTTGTCAGAGTAGTTTGTCAGCTATAGCGGACGGTGCAAAATATTGCAGCTTCCGCCTATTTTTGCAATCCTCCACTATTTACATTAAATTTGTCATTTTTTTAATTAATATAAAAAAAAACCATCTCTTTTTCCCACCTATCACATATCATAAGTCATATCCACTCTTATCACCTCCCTTGCTACATATGATACAACTTCAACCACTTAACCCATTATACAACTCATGTCTCTTTATCATACCTCTCTACTACATTTACACACCTCCAGCTCCTTAATACACATCCTAAACCTTGATACACCTCAGCTCTTTATCACATCTATCATGGCTTGTCTCGGCCGTTTGCCCTACTGGATATATATGGGCTCGGCCCCCTACCATTCGATTATAGACCCATGTCGAGCTCGTGGAAATGGAATCAACGTCCCCGCCATCTATGTACGGTTACATGTTGGGCTCGGACATATGATGGACCCACTTATAGAATATCAAAGAAGATGAATCCAATGCACACTATTCATCGGGTATAACAAATGAAGTAAACTCTACATTCGATCGTAGTTAATTTTTTTTCTTTTTTTTAAAAAAAATAAAATAAAAATCTAAATATATATGAGATTTTGCAAATCATGTTTCTAACTTTTTATTTTACTTTCTAAATATTTTTTTTTTTGAAATATTTGGAGAGAAAAAAAATACGTAAGACCGTCCACAATGGGCGAAGATGCCCAGACAATGAAGCAGGCTTACTCGTCCATTTCAATTCTCGCCCCTTCAAGGGGTGAGAATGTTGCACGAGGAATGAACCTCAAGCAATGTTGCAAGCGGGACCTGTGCGAATTGTTTCCGCGTGGTGAAGCCCGCATGAGACTTTACTTTTTAAAAAAAAAAAAAATTGATCTTTTTTTAAAAGGTTATCACATTCAATGATCTGATTAATCTTGCCGTTTTAAGTTATTAAAAATAATTTTAAAAAATTTTAAAAATAAAATTAATAAAACATTTTAAAATATATATATAAAGGAGTGAATGAGATGATGTGGTCATTGTAGATGAATGGCCAAGATCATCCCATCCTTAAAAAAAATTAAAAATAAAAAAATCATTTAAATTTTTTTAAAAAAAATTATAAAAACCTCCAACGACTAGTAACGGCTATATTCTTCAATCTTCTATAAATACTCTTTATTATACCTTCAAAATTTTACAACTTCTACTTTAATTTTATAAAAAATAGGATTTCTTCATATTTGATTTCATTCAAGCCAAATCCGAAAATGAATCCATGGAATAATGATGATCTCAATTCTTTTTCACCAAACTTTTTCAAATCAATTCTCAATGTTGGTATTTTTCAATCTCAATACAGCGATGAGCAAATGTTGAGCCACGTGTTCATTCAAACTCAATTCTCCCAAAATCCAAACGAAGTCCCTCCTCTTACATTTGAAACCACATTTTCAAAACCAAAAAAGAAAGGGAAGAAAGTTATTACTGTCAGTGGAATTACTCTATCACAAGGAAACATTGGTTGAAGACAAAGATAAACGTCTTGCAAAGGCATAGTGCAACGCTTCCACGAATCCGACACTCGGAAATGACCAAAACAATGCAAGTTTTTTGGGATTGGTTGAAAAAGAATATAACCCTAAGTTGCCAATGGGATGGAAAGTTCGTTCAAGGATAACATACGCCAGCATTTCAAGGATCTTGAAAAAATGTTTTCGCTTTCCAAAACAAAATGAGCGAACTAGAAGCCCTCAACCAAAGTGGATCGTTATTTGAGATGAAAATATTCTTAAAATTTTATCACATTATTTTATTCTATTTGAAATTCAAAAAAATCCTAAATACATTTTTTTAGAATGCTCAAGCTCACATAATGTTTGAGAGAGATTGTGGAATCGCATGGTCATACGAAAAAGCTTGGTTAGTCCTTAAGGATCAACCAAAATGAATTGGAAGATATGGTCATTCGAAAAATTCAAAGGCAATGTGGCAAATGCGACCAAGAAGCTTAAACATATTGATGGCGAATAATCTCCATATCTTTTCTCCACGCTCACTGATATACCTACCGCCGATGAAGTAAATGACATGCAAGAAGTGGCCAAAACTATTAGACTAATGGGAAGAAAGACTTTCATAGCGAGCATGAAAGGATCCGGCTCAAAAAATTCACCTATGATAGATTTTTATGCAAAATTGCTTGATGATCAGACAAAATTTTATGAAAATTGCTATAGCAAGAGAGCATTATGAAAAAGTTGACGAATGACTGATAAAGAAGTACGAAATAGAGACGAGGAAGCAGGAAATGAAGGAGATGAAGCAAGCAATGAAAGAGATTGAGCTGGAGAAGGAGCAAGAAATTGAATCACGAAGAAAGATATTGCCGATCCAAACATGAATGATGTGCAGCGTGAATATTTTACGAAAATGCAATAAGCAATTCTTCGTAAAAGAATTGAGCAGTAATTTATTTAGTTCTAGGTAATTTGCTTTAATTATTTGTAATTTTTTAAATTTCTTAATTTTGTGTATTTTTTAATTTTCTGTAATATTTAAATTTTAATTATGTGTAATTTTAATTTCTTTTAATTATGCAAATTTATTTTGTGTTTAAATAAAAATATATATTTAATGAAATAAAAAATCAATATTTCAACATCATTTCAACGACATCATCTTACCATCACAGAACTATGAGATGAAGTTATCATCGGTGACATCAACATACAATGAAATTACCAACTTCGTCACACCAACATCCTCACACTATTGAACATGCGCTAGACCTATAACTCGACAGCGGCCCATTCTTTACTATTTTATTTTTTTTGGTGTCATGTTTGTATATAATTATTCTTTTGGTTATTTAGTCTTCAAAATTTAGGTAGTGTTTGAGAGAACTTTTAAAAAACACTTCTCATTTTTTTCTTCACAAAATTTTGAGAGCTTCTAGGAAGCAATTATCAGTTTTTTTTTCACAAAATTTCAAAAATTTGTGAAGAAAAAGTTGAAAAGAGCTTCATCTCCCAAACACTAAATATCATATGAACAATAACTTGGCTTCTATGGACTTCTTTTGCAGATGTTAACATGACGCTAAATATTGCTAAAATAGCACCGCAATTACTAATATGCTTGTTGTTTGGTCAACTCTTTCGTGGAAAAAAGACTAAAAATATAGAAGAAACCAGGTTTATTGCGTTAAAATATATTTTTACTATCCTAAAAAAAATCTATTTTTAACTATACTAAAAAAATATCTATTTTTATCTATTTAGAAGATTAAAATTCAATTTCCCCATTTCTACTCTGCCCAACAATATTTTCTCACCTCGTCCCGACCGGGTTTAGTTGTTTTTGTTTTTTATTTTTCGCATAACTAAAACACGGTACCGAGTTTTAGTTGTCGGAAACGAGTTTGACATCATTGGTTGGACAACTAAAAATTTCTCATATACCGAATGCCAAAGAATAAAAAGAAATTGCACGTAAATTATTAATTATTAAAATAACAAATAATACACAATTATGAAACAAAAAAAAATGCGATTTCTATGACCTAAAAGGCTAAAACCCTTCTTTATTTCCTCTCCCGTTATTTTCTTTATATAATATCTTTTGGTAAATAATTAATTCACTCTTACTCTCACAAGTCCACAAGTGCATTACTGCAATCTGTTAAGGACCCTACCATAATATATAACATAGAAAAAGAACTAGGAGAGGAAATCTATCAATCATATTTTTGTTACATATCAACAATCATTTATATCAGCGGACCATAAATGTCGCCGAAAAATTCAATGAAGTAAAACGTGAAAAATTTTACCATTACAAGCTCAAAAAACCAGAACAGTAAAAGACCTCGAGATTCAAAGAAAACATACAAAAAGGGCAAAATACACCGATTGCTATTTATATTCGAGCAACGTAAGAATTGGCTTGAGTGACGTATCTCACCCACCGATAAGGGTTGTGTGCTTTGCTCTTCTTTGCTATCTGTAAATACTTCACCTACATAAATGAATGGCGTTATTAAATTTATGTAAGGTATACTATACTATCGTCTTGGAATATCTGTATGTATTAGTGCAGTAAGTTGGTATTGAGGCAAAACAGAATAGTAGTCAGTAGATTGCGAAAAGTCCTCCAATCCCTTCTAGACAGCGTAATCGTGTTTTTGGTTAGAAGGTCGATCCTTGAAAGGATAAAAGCAGAATATGGCATGTTTTACAGGTCAAATTTAATATCAAGATATCAAGTGCACCCTATTGAAAATCAAAATGAAGGCGGGTCCTCAACTTTACCTCCAGTCCGGAAGGATTATACATAGGTATGGTGAAGCTCATGCTCACAGGTCCAGCTTCTTTAGTGATATTTCCTGTCCTCAAGCAATATGAATGTAAATATGGAAAAGATTCACCAGTAATACACAGAATAAATAACCAGATCGAGGGCTGGAGTTGGACAAAAATTCCAAATCATACCATGCAACTCCTGTGAAAAATTCAATTTCGCACGTAGTGTGTGCTCAGACCCGCCAACAAACTGTTTAACGTGAAATATTATCAACAGCAGTGGCAACATATATAAGGTGACCAAAGAATCTGAAATCGTGCTTTATTGTGCTGTCTGCACTAGAATGAGATTCTACCTTCTTCACATTCCATTCAAGTTTCTTCTGTGATTCCTTGAAATCAGCGGTTTGTCCAACAACTCCAGCTTCCAAATCAAAATTAACTCTAAACTCGATTGAAAAATGATAAATTGTTCAGCATACCATATAAAAGAGATAAATCATCTGAAATAGTAAAGGACACATGCTCATTAACTAATTGCGAGAACTTTCCAAGCTCGGCAAGTGTTCAGTAACAATTTCTTCAATTCCCATAATAATACAAAGCTGAGAGCTGAACTCAAATTTATGATCTATCATTCATGTCAGTGGTTTAGCAAGAGAATGATTATAATTTCTACACGCTAAGTGTTTTGAGAAGTAAGAGTCTCATGACCAGCAATGATCATCTTGGGTTAGCCCATCACCACCATTTTTCTGATTCTGGTAGGGATAGAAGGCCACACTAAGGATTCTAATGCTCGTGCTCGATCTATAACTAGACTATTATCTAACGACCTTAAACCCCAATGCCCCACGTTTTGAGGTGAACAATCAGAGATGTCTTTTAACCATCACAATGAGCCTAGCACCTCTCTCGTAGACTCATGAAAACCAAGGAAAAACACAGGCCCAATGGATTTGATCCCAACGAGTAACCATTTTTAAAAAATCATAATACTGGAGGTGAAACCAACTGAACTTTACCTGGTTGTACATGTTGGCAATGGCATCTCTATTAAAACTGTGTTAGCAGTGGTCTTTGAAGGAAACTCAGCTCGGATTTTCAAAATCACTTCAGCCTAAAATAGCAAGAGGAAAGTGAAGTGGGATCCCTGCTTACACGGTATTGCATTGATTTATGCAGTTAACATTTTTTTGAGTATAAGTGCATCGGATATCAAATTACATCAAATTGTAACACTAAAGAATGAAATTGCCCGCACACAACCGACATGACTTCAGCATAGACTCGAGACGTGCTTGTCTCGAGCAAAGAAAGCAAGAAACATGGCTATGCTTTATCCTCAATTCAGTTCACATATTCTAATCTTAACTAAAATTTTGACACCGAGAAGACACTTTGACGGTCAAGAGACTAACTACCTTGAGTGATCCAGCTTCTTCAATTAAGGTGTTAATAGTAAATGGGGGCTTGAATTCCTGGGTAATACGATAATTCATGACAGGAAATTCCCCATCTGGTGGAACCTGGCAGACAAAAAAATAGCAACCAGCAAGATTTTAATAAGGAAAAGACCTCAAAACACCTTACGAATGGAATATTATCAAGCCATCCTGTATTATTCACCAGAGACAATGTTCTGTCAACGTCAAAACTACCCAGATGTACAGATTCATGGAAATTGCAGTCATCCAAAATAACTGGTCCTGACCCCAGCGAGCTACCATAGCCTATTCAGCAAGCATATATTTTAGTTAAAAGAGAAATGTGGTTAAAAGCTCTGGTAAAGCAACAATGAGTTTACCATAACTTGAAATGCCGCTTCTCCCAATGCTCAGGTCTTCATTAAGAGCTAATTTGATTTCTGGATTTCCAGTTAGGTAACTCTTCATTTGAATGGTGCCATCAATTTCAGAAGTCGATATATATCCCTATTAGCATTAGTTCCATCAACTGTGGCTAAAGTTCAATCTTTAACAAAACACATGATACATGAAAACCAGTATACAATGTAATGAAATGAACACGGATCAAGCAGCACAAGATTGTTCCCTTATGTTTCTTTCCCTTGGAAGCTAGAAGCTTGGTTTTATTCTCCAAAAGTACCAATTCCAGATTAATTCCAGATTCAGGAAGGGACATAGTCCTTTTCAAATGTCAAGGTGGATCTCATTTACTCTACCCAACATGAAAATAAATCAATATCCAAATTCATTATGTCAGATCATGATAGGCTGACAGTTCATCTCATCCAAAGAAAAATATGTCATCAATACTCGGAAGTTACAACATTCTAGTACTTGCTACTAATTAACTAAATGAAGACTCGTGCTTTCTTCACAATATTTAGATTTGTTCAGCTGATGGAGATTGGTGGGTGTCAAACAAATAGCATCTGTAGTACAACTAAGTTAAATAGGAATAATTTATTCAACAAAATTGAGTAACAAGAATTTTAAAATTCACAGTGAAATAATTCCATTCCTTAATCTTCAGAATACGGTAGAGCTCAGATAATGATTGAATTGGGGTTTCAGGTAAAGAGTCTACTAGTAAAACTTAGATGGATAAATATATGTGATTCAATGAAATAAAGCATCACTTACACTAGAGCTAAAGGTAACACTTATTTTCTCAATTATGTCGACGAAGATTTCCTCCCTCTTTCTACCTCCAGGTTCATGTGCCACAACAGATTTTGTAACAGCAGTTCCCGGCATCCTTTTAGTCCCTTGCTGCGAGAATTAAAGTTGTGCCATCAAGGCAGCAGACTCAGTCAGGAAAGAGCAAAGTGCGCACAAAGACCTAACAGAGGAAAACTAACTAGAAATTAACCTAATTGGCAAATTCAAGCTTTGAGAAATACGATGCACTACCATAAACAAGGCTGCAGGACCAAGAGGTGGTAAGCGTGCAGCATCAACCACAATTGGTTCATTGAATATATAAGACTTCAAGACTTCAGTAGATGTTGTTTGAACATAACCAAAATCCTGAAATTTAAAAATACACACAGCCATATAAAAAACAAAAAAAAAACATCAAGAAGAATCTAAGATGTGATATTATGAATGCACGACGGATCATCAGAAATGATTACACAATTTATTCAAGAACAATACTAAATAAAGGATAAATAGGATGCAGTCTCAGACACATAAAAATGTTCTAAAAGGAAATTTACTAAAAGATTGATCGATGCGACCTGGCTGTAGATGACAAAAGGATATTGTACATGCCACATTACAATATTCTGAATTTTGAACGTTACTTACTACAACTTCATCCAGCAGCTCATACACGAGCACAAAATTTTTTCGTAATGATTCTTCATTCAGAACACCAAGGTAATCTTTGATGACACGTGCAATCCTCTGCAGAAGCTCCAAGGCAAAGGAAGGTGAGAAGTTTGTCCTTGTGGTTGCGACAAATAGTAGGCCAACCACCTTCACATGGAAGTAGTTCACACCATCCAGATTCTATTAACAAGGACATGATATGGAATAAGTATCCAATTCATTAGGAGATCATTAATCAAATGCATTCATTTGAATGATTTTATGCAGTTCACCACAGATAAACTGTTAAAGTGAGTCAAAAACACTATTTACAACCGCCCAATCCTAAATAGATGAAAAACAAGACAAGATCAATGTATAAGACATCAACTTCTCAAAACAATGGGATTACCAATAAAATGGCAATGGCATGGATGGCTATTAAATGTAAATACTCACAAAGACAGGGGGTGCTTCCTCCTTGCCATCTTCTTTCCAGAACTTGACTTTACGGAAGAATATCTCAGCACTCCCCTTCTGCACATCACCTCGATCTGCATAATTGGAACATTATAAAATATAAACTAAGCACAGCCAAATCTGAAATACGGAGGGAGAAAACAGTTAGAGAAGGAAAACAGATTCTACTTGTTCATCTCATCCTTAGTAATGTTGACCTAATTTTCTTTTGAATGGGGGACTGAATCCTGACTTGTCGGGCAATATCAGGGAGGGCGAAGAAAAGTTCAAGCTTCAAGTATATTTTTAATAAAATGTAACTTTTGCTCCAAGATATATTGAGCTGCATTGAGTGCTATTAAAATTCAATCCTACCCAAAGAATCTCCAGTCGTGAGATCTAACTCCATAACATAGGCACTTTTCAGTGATTTTATTAGGAGATTCACCCAGACCACATTCAATATAGTTCAATCCGGCTTTATCTAAAAAATTGCGCATTAAAAACATAACCCAATTCCCATATGAAGAGCCCAGCTCAAGTTGATTGATCGAGAAACATTTTTTTTTTTTTTTAAAAACATAGAATCCAGCTACAAAATGATCTCAAATAAATCGATCTTCCTTCAAAAACGCAAAACCACGAGAACCCACAAAAAAAATAAGCTCGAATCCTCAAATTCAATGCAAATTCGACACAACTGGAAATTAGAGATAACAACACATAAATTATAGTGACAAAGCAAATAAAATGATGCATTACATAATTTAAAACGAAAACCGAAGTAGAATTAAGCAACTGACAGTCGCGAAAGACGATGTTGTCCCCTCTCTGAGAAAGCACGAAGAATTGTGAGATCATGGTGAATGATTCACACTGACGCCTCGCCTATACACAGAAATCACATAAATATATACGGGTTGAGTTCTCGGGTCAAACTCAAACCCCAGCTAGTTATTTAAGCAAATTGGAACACTTTACTTACTATTAATCAATAGATTTACTATTATCATTTTTTACTTTTACTCTTAATCTTTTTTTTTTGTTTTGTTGGGATAACAAATCATAGTTCATTCCAAAATACATGATTTATTCATAGTAATATCCTCGTGAAGTGAACAAAAATTCCGAATGACATAAACTAGTGGTGCTTCCAAAGCAAGGGGTAAGAGCTTGACAATAAAATGAACGACATTAATATCATCCGTTTTCAGTATGCATATTGTTCATTGAAATCGCCTAACCATTACATTACTCATATTGTATACATATTACTAACCATTAACATTACTCATATTTTATACATATTAGCCTCTTGTTGCACGCATTTCGTGCTAAATAGTATGTTTTTAGCCTCTTATTGCACGCATTATTTGCTAAATAGTCTATTTTTATAATAAAATTATATTTCAATTAAAACTGTCAAATAAAATTATTGTATTATATAGTAAATACAAAAATTGGAGAGAAAATAAAAAAACAGTTAAATGAAAGAAAAAAAGAAATCATAATTGAGGGAAAAAATTGAGACAGTGGAGGAAAGCGGTTGTGCATGTGTGTGTGTTTTTTCCCCCAATTTATGTATTATTTTAATGGGCATATCAAGAGATCACACTAAGGCCATCTCCAACCACAAACACCATTTTGGTGCAACTTTTGCACTAAAATAGTGCAGTTTCTGCACCAAACACAATATCCATCTCCAACCCATTTACACCAAATCTTACACCAAAAAGAATATTTTCGGAATATTCCTTTTATTTCATATATATATTAATTAATTTTATTCAACATATTTTTACAAACTATATAATTAATTTTGCGATTATAAAAAAATATTTTATCGCTAATAAATATTTTTACATATTATATAAATAATATTTTAATTAATTAAAAAATATTTTATTGTTAATACATATAAATATTAAATTTAAAGTTTATGGTTTAATTATTATTATATAAATTAATTTATAGATAATACAAATTAATATATGATAATTATTAAAATTGATAAATATGTGTACGACTTCAAACATAAGACAACCACAAAATGGATACAACTTCAAAAATAAGACGAATACAAAACGGATACAACATCAAATATAACACATACAAATCACAAACATAATACAAAATATAATTTCAAACATAAATGCTTAGACCGTTAGTACAACTTCAAACATTTGAACTATTATATTCATCCCACAAATGCTCAATTAAAGCATTCCGCAATGCGTAGTGAGCATCTTTGTCTTTTATTTTTTTATATCGATTGAGAAATTCTTGAAACTTCATATTCTCATCGACAATCATTTCGACTTCTGGAGCAGGTGTTTCTCGCGCATCTTGAATGGGTGCATTGAGATCGCGTTCATCTTCGATAATCATGTTGTGCATTATGATACATGATGTCATTATGTCATGTAAATGACGTTTCTTCCAACCACGTGCTGGTGACGCCACGATAGCAAATCGTGATTGAAGGACTCCAAATGCACGTTCAACGTCTTTTCTGCAGGATTTTTGCTTCATTGCGAAATATTTCTTTTTTGGTCCGCGTGGATCATGAATGCTTTGCATAATAGTTGACCATTTTGGATAAATATCATCAGCTAAGTAATATCTCATATCATATTCTTTTCCTCCAATTTTATAATAAGCAGTAGGAGCAATATCTTGTGCAAGTTTGGAGAATAAACCAGACGACTCCAACACATTTATATAATTATTTGTTCCGGGCATTCCAAAATATGCATGCCATATCCAAATATCGTAATCAGCTACTGCTTCTAAAATGATTGTCGGAGAACCACTACGACCTGCATATTGGCCTGCCCAAGCCGTTGGGCAATTTTTCCACTTCCAGTGTATACAGTCGAGACTTCCCAACATCCCTGGGAATCCTCGTTGTTCACCTATGTAGAGTAGTCTGGCAACATCATCAGAAGTAGGTGATCTCAAATATCGTTCTGCAAAAACTTCCACTATAGCACGACAAAACCATTGCATACACACAATTGCAGTAGATTCTCCAATTTTAATATATTCATCAGTAGCATCCGCGGGTAAAACATATGCTAGCATGCGCAAAGCGGCTGTTGTTTTTTGCAGAGTTGATAGACCGAGCCGCCCCACACCATCAGCTCGTTGAATGAAATAAGAATCATGATTCTTTACCTCATTTATGATACGAATGAACAAGTTTCGAGACATTCGAAATCGTCTTCGAAACATTGTTTCATTATATCTTGGAATTTCAGCAAAGTAATCGTTGAATAAATTACGATCGGCGACTTCTCGATCACGATGGATGACTACATGACCTGGAATCGAACCTTTGTGTGTGGATTCTTGATCATTTTGAATGATGTACGCAGCAACCAACTCTTGCTCTTGAGTAATCACATCTAAGACTGCTTTTTTTTTATTTGTAAAACTCTCAACAGCATTCAACCACTCATTTTGTGTTTCATCTTCTTTGTCCGACAACGAAGATGAACTAGTGGAAGATAATTGTAATTCGGATTGAGAATAAATTTTCAGTATAATGAGAATGTGAAATGAGTGGTGTGAGAAAATAATATGATTACATCACATTATATAATAGTTGTGAAGAATGTAACCGTTGGAGAGATCTAAATCACAACCGTTGGATTGATTCTACACGGATCAAAATCCTAACCATTGAATGTGTGTTTTTAGATCTAAATCACAACCGTAGGATTGATTCTACATGGATCAAGATCCTAACCGTTGAATGTGTGTTTTCATATCTAAATCACAATCGTTGGATTGATTCTACACGGATCAAGATCCTAACCGTTGAATGTGTGTTTTTAGATCTAAATCACAACCGTTGGATTGATTCTACATGGATCAAGATTGTGAGACCCCATTTCTAATCTTCTAATCTCAAAAAAATAACTACAATCGAACACAAAGAGCCGCGGAAAAACGAATCAAAATTTTATTTTTTTTTAAAAAAAAGAGAGAGCCTCGCGCCCGCGCTGGCCAACGCCTCACGCGCGCGCAGGGTAAGAGGCCAGAAGTCTCGCGGGGCGCTCGCGCGTAGGCTAAATGGACAGAACGGTGCAGGACTATGAAAAATCATTCCAAAACAATTCCAATCGATTCTAAACTCAAGAACACCTACATATCAAAATTTAGAACATGCAATATTCTAAGTTCTGCCCAAAATACAATAACAAGTTCGACAATAGGGTTCGTTCGACTAATCGAAATATTACAAATCCAAAGGCACAACCCTACGACTCACGGTGTCTCACTTCTATCACTTCCAACTCGACCTAGTCATGCAGCTTCTGACTCGATCCTGCCCCACCTGCCGTCAAGTACACATACAAACAAAACGACAGCCGGATAATTCGGTGAGAATATAATTCCAAGTAAAAGAGACAAATAAAGCAATTTCAAATAATATAACAAATCATGTTATATAAAACAATGAGTCAATCAATTCAAAAAGGCATATCAGCACTCAACTCGAAATGCATTAAAATGCAATGCATGACTTCAAAACTCGGGATTATCTAATCGGATAATCGAATATCAATCGGTACTCGGTTGGGATCCCAAGGTCAAGTTTTCACGAACAACTCACCGACATACCCATTCGGGGTGGATGTCGCTCAACTCAGACCCTTAGACTTCAGAGCAACTATAAGAAGTATTCTAGCAATTGGAAAAACTCAAAATCCAAAGCCACTTCAATATAGCTCCCTAAATCGTCTAAATTCAAAACAAATCGAATCTTCGGCTCAATATGCATGCAAGTGAAATTAAACACATTCAAGTTAAATCAAATAATTCAAATAGCATACAAATATGTGATTTCATTTGGGCACTCGAATTAATTCAAATTCGAGTTAATCGTCCCATTCATTCAATTGTCGTCTTCTTACCTTTTTCAAGTTCGTCGAAGATTCAAATCTGAAAATAATAACGAACTCAATCAAAATCGAATCGAATCAAAACAAGCCATACAAGAAGTTCAATACTATACCGTCTTCAATGCTCGAATCGGTTCAAACTCCCAAGTTCGTTCCAAACCCGAATCTTCTATCAAACTCTGAAAATGTCAAACATACGGATTCGATATCAATTCAAAAACTCAAACAAACCCGAAAATCAAACGGAAACAATAAAATCTCCAATTCAAACTCGATTTCGACGGCATAACGGCTATAAACGGTCAAACCAAAAATCATGAACATCAACAAAAAATTTTAAACAACTCATATCATCTTCCAATCCATCAAAAACAACCAAAACCAACCAAAATCCAAAGACCCATTTTTGAATTTAAGCTCCAAAAATCATATAAAATCCAAACTTCGTTCTTTTTCCGAACCGACTTTGAATACACGATCTATGCTAGCTCAAGAACAACATATTCGAAGATTATCAAATTCTGACAACCTAACAAAAATCAAAATTCATGGATCGTAGCAAAACTTACGTCCAAACGAAGCCTTCATTGCGGTGATCGTGAATCTCAACTCGAATCAAAAATCTAACGGTCGGATCGTGCGAATCGGACGAAAAAAAAGGCTTGAAATGAAAGCCATGGCATCTCGATCTCTCTCTCTCTCTCGACGTGATGGGTTGGGGGAGGAAGGAGTGATGGAGAGAGGTAAGGGATAGGGTAGATATTAATAATATAAGTCAAAGTTTTGACTTGTCTACCCAACAATTGCAACTCGGTCCCTGAATTATCAAATTAAATCGATTTAATCCTGGCTCAATTAATCTCCAAAATAAATAATTACTAAATTTCGCTAATCACAAAATAATTAATTTCAGGGCCTTACAATTCTCCCCCTCTAAGAATCGATTTCGTCCTCGAAATCAAAGCAGTTCCATCTCATAAAAACAAGATAAAGTTCGAAGACTGCTATAATAATTCTTCTATCAAAATAACTCTGAAATCGCGGTCCTAATCAACTCCGCTTCTTGCACCGTTTCTTCAAATCCGTATTGGCTCAACTGCACAAACTCATCTGAATCGGTTTCGCTAAGGAGCTGTTACTATGTTCGGTCAACTCTGAATCGGTCGTCTCAAACAAAACTAGCGACTTATCAATTTCCGTCTCAACATCAAAGAAAATCTGTGAATTTAGCAACAAAAGACGTGAAGCACGTCGAGAATACCCGAAGAATACGGAAGAACAAAGTAGTGGAAAAATAAGGAGAACTGAAGGAGTAAAAGTTGATAGGCAAGATCGCCTATCTCCTCTAGAATCTCAAAGGAACCCGTGAGTTCATCGAGACAGTTTTCTCTGTTATCATAACTGCCACAACCCCTAAAAGGAGGAATCTTCTGAATTACTCGGCCTCCCTGAACATAAGTACAGAGATCTGCGTCGGAAACCGAATACTTCATTCATCCTTCTTCTCAAGTCGTCTTCATCCTAGACAGGAAATCTCCATCCGTCTATCGAACCTCGAATCAAATTTGATCCCAAGTCAGGAAACTCAGAAAATCATCTCGATCCTATTGGGATTCTCATTTCTTTTCGTACAATTCATTGACAAAGATTGATATTAAGATACTCGTCTGATAGGTGTTGTACAAAAACTTTGCAAAAGATGAGAAACTCATCCAGCTAGTGCCAAAATCAAGCACTACAGCTCAGCATATCCTCTTAAAGTCTATATCTCTTATTCTTGGCTGTCCGTCGTTCTGAGGATAATAAACTGAGCTCAATTATAATCCAATAACAAAATTTTCTCAAAGACTGAGTTCAAGGTGAGGGTTAACTCAAGACCTCTTTGAAAGGACAGACTTTGACAAATCAACTATCTAAAAATTCTCCTGACAACAATCTCATTCATATTGTCGTGTCTGAAATTCATTCTGTATTGAAACAGAAGCAGAATACAGCCATAACTCGATTATAGTCAGATAGCATCTCCAAATCAAACAGTTCTATACCTCCGTGACCACATGCCAAATGCTCCCAATTCTATTCTGCACGGATAAAACTGCGACAGAGCAAAACAATCTGAAACTCTTTCTGACTAACTTATCAACATTGGGTCGAGTCTGGAGTTCATTCCATACGGAATACAGTAGCAGATTCTGCAATCGGTCTAACAACAAATTAGATGACTTCTAATTTCCAGACTGATCGATAGCTTCAGAAAGGTATTCGTCACAAAATAATCTTCTTTTCGTTCCGACAATTTAACTGTACCACAGATAGTCGGTTCCTTCTCTATATCAGCTATCAATTGTGGACAGACTAGCAATTACTAAATCATACTTCGAACCTCATTCTTTATCTGTTCCTATAAAAGTTGATTCCTCAATCCTCTGAATATCTTTCGGTCGTCTGAAAGAATAATGAATAACTGCAAAGTGCCAATCTCAAGATACTCTGCCTCGATCAAAATTTCTGGCACGACAACGCAATTACTCATAACTGAGGTATCGTCACTGTCCTGAAACTCAGACTGTGCCCAGTTCTGACTCTTCTTCAATAAATTCTCCAATTCGAATATGTTTCTGCGCTACCTCCATCTTTTAAATCAATTCTGGCTCAGTTCGGATAAAATAATTCTGATAGACTTCCTATCTGTTCCAGACTCTAAATCATAAGTGCAACACTCATCGATCGACGAAGTCAAGGATAGTAGATAAAATAAGAACAGATTCATCGGCTCGAAGAGGATAACGGTAGTAGATAAAATAATAATAGATCATTCTGTTCAAACCTCTGTTGCTGCATTGTATTACTTCGGATCATACTGGAATTCACCATCGGATTCTTCATTATATCAATTCTTTTCCTCAATCTCAAAATCAGTTCGGTTGTAAAACTCATACTTTAACTTCTCGGTTTAGAAAAGACTTCAAAAATTTCACTGAAATAGTGATGCCCGATCTTACAAGCAATAAGATCACTGCCAATTCAATATCGTGAACCGGACGTTGAGTCCCGTACTGCTCCAGCTGCTACTATGACTGAGCTATCACAGACCTCCTTTGAATAATAATACCTCCAAAATCTGGATGAGAAGATGCAATGCACTGAAGATTATCAGTACAGAGGAAATAAGAAATACTGGAGTTCGGATCGATCTCTTCTTCATGTCAAACAAACTGATCTCATAAGATTCGGTTCAGGTACAAGTGCGTTCTTTGGAGTTAAATAAGAAATCGGCTCCACGACGATAAGAATCTCTCGAAAATCTGTTATAGAACTCAAAATCTTCAATTCTCAGGTACAGATGTCGGTTGGCTTCAGTCAAAACAGCTTCGGTCTTGCAATGATCACAGAAATTCCAGCTCTAGAATTAATATGATCGAGGAAAGGACATCTCGATACAATCAAATTCAGACTTCAATAGCATAGCATGCAACATCTCTACACGCAATTCTGTAAAACCATTCTCCAATACTCTGTATGATCAGTACTATTCTTTGAACATAACCAAAAAGATCGATAATAATTTCTAATTTCATCTAAATACCTCTGAAAGATTCAGTTCAAAAGATCTACAATACTGTAGACGAGTTTCACTTCAAACGGTACGACTATACTCCAAAGCAGTCATACCTCGATCCATGTCCAGTCTTCAATTCATCTTTCTATCAAACTCTCAACTGATGATGTCTGATCTCAAGTCATTGCTGAATCTAACCTCATGACTCAGAGGTAATCCAGAAATCTCATCTGGATGATAAAAGCAATTCTCTAACCAGTGGTTTATCAACCAATTCAGGCTAGATTCTAGGACATCAACTGCGAACAAGACAATTTCATCGCAAAATTCTAAAATCAGAAGGTCATTCGGCGGATCAACTAATAAAGAATCCTGGAATCGGAAATCCTTTCTGTTCATCTATTGACTCGGATCTGAATCTGTCAACTCCCTGAAACAATCCTCAGTAGTTCTGAACTGGATAAAGTAGCTAACAAACAATCAAATCAAAATTTGATAACTGGAGTACGATACTACTCAGTTACAATCAAATCAAAATCTCAATCAAATCAGAATTTGAAGTACAATACTGTTCGGTTCCAACTTATCTCATCAATTCAAAGAATTGCGACTACTGTTAATCAAAATTCAACAAACTGAGATGCATCCATAATTATCAATAAGAAGAAAGATAAGGTGCGTAACCGATCATATCAGAATAATAAGAGAAACCATACTCTAATGTTTCATGCAGTCATCATCGATGAAATATAAGTCTGATCCTCGATAAGAGTACAACTAAAATCTGTTTCCTCGAAGATTGATTCATCATATGATTGAGTTCTCAAATATTCTGTTATTGCGGCCGAAAGGAGCAACTGAAACGGCTAGCATATTTGTCGGAGTTAAAGACATAAGGAAATTTCCTTCGGAGAGCTTTCGATAATATCATGATGAAGAACTCTGGCATAGTGACCGGCAGATGACAGACCTGACCGCGTCTTCTGATCTCAAAGCACTGTTCGCTGATTTCCTAAATTGCTTTCTCTTCAATTAAAGATGATCTCTAAGTCCCTTTAACTCTGATCAAACGGTGAAAAGGAATCTGTCGAAGAAATTCGGATGAAAGCGGATTCCAAAAAGTGATCGAACCTTGCTTCCTCAATGCCCTCTTCTTCAAATTCTATCAACCTTTAACAATCCTCTAAGTTGGTACCACACTAACCGAATTCTCCGGTCATCTGTGTAGTTCAGAGAATCACCCAACTGATCGATCTATTCTATTCAATTTCTGCATCTAACAGCATTCTCGGTACTCTTCAAAATCGATAGTCTAATCGACTAAAACCTCCTCAGTAGTACTCCCATCGGTGTTAGAGTGACATCTATCAGTGCAATAGTGATATGGTCTAGATCAGTCGAAGAAGTTACTGCTGGTTGTCGTCTACTAAAATTCTTCAGGAGACAATTCTGATATTCAGTATGAAGAGGATACCAAATCTCCATCTCAAAATTCGGTGTTCCACATCTCTGTTCGATAAGTTCAATCAACTACAAATCACTGAATTTCGGATCTCAATCGGATTCTAATTCACATCGCAAACAATCTCTGATCTGCTAGCTCAAGCAGATGGTGGAACTCGGATCCGAAATTAAAAATACAGTTCATATTTCAAGTAATTCATGCTTTAAAATTTAAATCACATATTCATGTAATTCAAATAATTCTCAATCAATAAAGCATGCTCGCATGTATGTAAAATAAATCATTTAAATAAATCAATCACAAGCGAGAATTCAATTCATGCGGACTCGATCTACCCCGCTCACTCTAGTTCAAATCCAAGAATCTTATCTCTCTGATACCACTTAATATGAGACCCCGTTTCTAATCTTCTAATCTCAAAAAAATAACTACAATCGAACACAAAGAGCCGCGGAAAAACGAATCAAATTTTTTTTTTAAAAAAAGAGAGCCTCGCGCCCGCGCGGGACAATGCCTCGCGCGCGCGCAGGCTAAGAGGCCAGAAGCCTCGCAGGGAGCTCGCGCGCGCGCGAGCCAAACAAACAGGGCCCTTCAGGCTCCTCGCGCGCGCGCGAGATACGGCGCGCCCGCGCGTAGGCTAAATGGACAGAACGGTGCAGGACTATGAAAAATCATTCCAAAACAATTCCAATCGATTTTAAACTCAAGAACACCTACATATCAAAATTTAGAACATGCAATATTCTAAGTTCTGCCCAAAATACAATAACAAGTTCGACAATAGGGTTCATTCGACTAATCGAAATATTACAAATCCAAACGCACAACCCTACGACTCACGGTGTCTCACTTCTATCACTTCCAACTCTACCTAGTCATGCAGCTTCTGACTCGATCCTGCCTCACCTGTCGTCAAGTACACATGCAAATTAAACGATAGCCGGATAATCCAGTGAGAATATAATTCCCAGTAAAAGAGACAAATAAAGTAATTTCAAATAATATAACAAATCATGTTATATAAAACAACGAGTCAATCAATTCAAAAAGACATATCAGCACTCAACTCGAAATGCATTAAAATGTAATGCATGACTTCAAAACTCGGAATTATCTAATCGGATAATCGAATATCAATCGGTACTCGATTGGGATCCCAAGGTCAAGTTTTCACGAACAACTCACCGACACACCCATTCGGGGTGGATGTCGCTCAACTCAGACCCTTAGACTTCAGAGCAACTATAAGAAGTATTCTAGCAATTGGAAAAACTCGAAATCCAAAGCCACTTCAATATAGCTCCCTAAATCGTCTAAATTCAAAACGAATCGAATCTTCGGCTCAATATGCATGCAAGTGAAATTAAACACATTCAAGTTAAATCAAATAATTCAAATAGCATACAACTATGTGATTTCTTTTGGGCACTCGAATTAATTCAAATTTGAGTTAATCGTCCCATTCGTTCAATTGTCGTCTTCTTACCTTTTTCAAGTTCGTCGAGGATTCAAATCTGAAAATAATAACGAACTCAATCAAAATCGAATCGAATCAAAACAAGCCATACAAGAAGTTCAATACTATACCGTCTTCAATGCTCAAATCGGTTCAAACTCCCAAGTTCGTTCCAAACCCGAATCTTCTATCAAACTCTGAAAATGTCAAACATACGGATTCGATATCAATTCAACAACTCAAACAAACCCGGAAATCAAACGAAAACAATAAAATCTCCAATTCAAACTCGATTTTGACGGCATAACGGCTATAAACGGTCAAACCAAAAATCATGAACATCAACAAACAATTCTAAACAACTCATATCATCTTCCAATCCATCAAAAACAACCAAAACCAACCAAAATCCAAAGACCCATTTTTGAATTTAAGCTCCAAAAATCATATAAAATCCAAACTTCGTTCTTTTTCCGAACCGACTTCGAATACACGATCTATGCTAGCTCAAGAACAACATACTCGAAGATTATCAAATTCTGACAACCCAACAAAAATCAAAGTTCATGGATCGTAGCAAAACTTATGTCCAAACGAAGCCTTCATTGCGGTGATCGTGAATCTCAACTCGAATCAGAAATCTAACGGTCGAATCGTGCGAATCGAACGAAAGAAAGGCTTGAAATGAAAGCCATGGTGTCTCGGTCTCTCTCTCTCTCTCTCTCTCTCTCTCTCTCGACGTGATGGGTTGGGGGAGGAAGGAGTGATGGAGAGAGGTAAGGGATAGGGTAGATATTAATAATATAAGTCAAAGTTTTGACTTGTCTACCCAACAATTGCAACTCGGTCCCTGAATTATCAAATTAAATCGATTCAATCCCGGCTCGATTAATCTCCAAAATAAATAATTACTAAATTTCGCTAATCACAAAATAATTAATTTCAGGGCCTTACAAAGATCCTAACCATTGAATGTGTGTTTTCAGATCTAAATCACAACTGTTGGATTGATTCTACACGGATCAAGATCTTGACCGTTGAATGTGTGTTTTCAGATCTAAATCACAACCGTTGGATTGATTCTACACGGATCAAGATCTTGACCGTTGAATGTGTGTTTTCAGAGCTAAATCACAACCGTTGGATTGATTCTACACAGATCAAGATCTTGACCGTTGAATGTGTATTTTCAGATCTAAATCACAACCGTTGCATTGATTCTACACGGATCAAGATCTTGACCGTTGAATGTGTGTTTTCAGATCTAAATCACAACCGTTGGATGGATTCGATTTCAGTATAAATTGGCTACATTACTCTCACACAAACTCAATCCTATAAGCATCTGTGTCATATATACCTTGACATATCATAGAATCCTATTGTCGGTATCAATCAATCAAAATATCAGTTCTGGGTTCGCGTTGAAGAAGGTTACAATAGTAGCAAAACAAACACCGTACAAGTTCGTAACAAAAGATCACCGCAGTGCCGCGTGAAAACTATACTCCGTCAAGTTGGAAGATTAAGAGGATGCATTCGCCAAATCGAAATTCTCAGCGCGCCCGCGCCCTAACCTCGCCAAGAGTCAGCGCGCCCGCGCCTTCCTCTCGCCCAAAAATCCAAGGGACCGAAAATAAATCCAACCAAACCTAAACATTTGCATTTAAAGTATCTGACAAGCCAATAACAATACAAGAAATGTTTAGGGAAGAAAAACATTCGATTCGGTAGTACCTACATCGATTCTTGCTTACAATACAAAACGAGAAGTTCGAATGACAAAACATGTTCGCAAAACATAAACTAGATTGGCATGCTGATTTGACTTCTAAACGATTCTCACTTCTATCTCTTGCTCTTGACGTTAACCAGGTCTACTTTGACTCGGTCCTACCCCACCTGTTGCCAAGTACACATACAAACAAAGACAACAGCTGGATAATCCGGTGAGAATACAATCCCCAGTAAAAGAGACAAACATGCATATCAAATAATATATCAAAACATGATACATATATACAAGACAAGCAATTCCAAAAATCATCTCAAAGCTTAATTCAAATGCATAATGCAATGCATGTCTTTAAATGTGGGATTATCAAGTCCGGATAATCAAGAAATTGCTGTTTTTGCTTTTGGGGATCCCGAGGATGAGATCACGTAAACAACTCACCGACTCTCCCGATCAAGGTGGTGCAACGTATCTCCATCCTCTAGACTTTGGTGCGACTATAAGGAGTATGCTGACACTAGGCGAACCTCTACGCCTAGGCCACTCGCTTAAAGCCCCCAAAACATCTAACATAAAAGGGCCGTCCTGCCCGATAAAATCAAGGATTCTTAGCTCAAGATGAATGCAATGCAAACATAACTCAATCAACTAAATTCGAGTAAAAGCAAATAACATGCAAGTATGTGATTCCTCGAAACACTCGAATCAAGTCGGATTCGAGTCACACGTTTCATTCCAGTCTAAGTCATCTTATATCTCTTTCAAACGTCGATGCTCCAACCTGAAAACAACAACAATTCCTCAATCAAGATTCAATCAAACTTCCTCAATCGATAATAAGAAATCGATACTATACCGGCTACAATCTTCAAAGCGATACAACTCTTGAAATCTCGCAACTCAACGGCCTTCAAACGAATTTGTCAAAAGAAGTAATAAAGGCTCGAGATCAAAATACAACTCAATCGAAGACTTGGCTCAAACACTACAAACCGATTGACAATCCAAAACTCAAACCGGCGGCATAACGGCTGTATTCTGATCAAACCAGAAACGCAGACAGTATAATATCAATCCAAACAACTCTTATCAATCAACATTCAACCATAACAATCCAATCCCAACAAATCATAAAAACTTAACATTTCGAAAATCCCTTCAAAAATCATAACAAATCCGAACGACGCTCTATTTCGAAACCGACAGATAATAAACGATCAGAACTCTGCCAAGAACAACATACTAGCAACTCAATCGATTCTAACGACATCCCAAAAATGAAACGTATCTGATCGGAGAAATACTTACGGTAGAACGAAGCTCTCGTAGCCGTGATCGCTAATCTGCCTTCAGAAATAAATTCCAACGGACGGATCGAGCTCGGACTGAAATTTGGAAGCTTGAACTCACGTTTCTCTCTTCATCAATGGAGGAAACGGCTTGGAGAAGGAAGATGGAGTGAAGAGAAAGTCAATATCTTGCTTAAATATCTAATAAACTCCAAAATTGCATTTTAGTCCCTGAAAAATTTGAAATTTGCAAAAAGGACCCTGATCAAAATCAAGTCGGCTCTTGAACTCTGGAATCTCCGATTATCTCAAATAAAGTCAATTAAGATAAAATCGGGGCGTTACAATTCTCCCCCTCTTAAAAAAGATTTCGTCCTCAAAATCAAACACGGTTCCAACTCGAACTGTGTCTCTCAATTACTCCTTCAAGTCCGCCAATCAAAAGTCGACTCATTCTCGTCAGCATAATCCTCATTTGCTCAGTCACAATCCAATCGTCTCTGGTTCCAACTCAAGATATGCATCTTAGTTCGACTCGTCTGATCTGGTTGTCCGTCGTTCTGAGGATATCGAACTGAAAGAGTTGAAATCAGACAACAAATCTCATCAAAGTCCTTGCCAAAAGAACGAGTGTATCGAGGATCTCTGACTAAACTGACAGACTTCGGCAAAAACATGACATCTGACGACCTCTGACAAGATATCAATCCTTTAGTCTTGACTGAAAGTCATTCTGTACAGAAAATGGTAGCCGATTCCAACAATCGGTCAATCGAAGTTAGATAGTAGATAAAATAAGAACAGCTCAAAACATCAGTTGCTGCATACAATTCCTCAGATAAAGATTCGCAGTCAAAAATCTCAAACAATCTAATCCTCTTTTCTGCCTCCAATTCAGCTCCAACTGTGAAAACAATTACTCCAACTCCCAAATCATAGAAAAGATCATGGAAATCTCTTCATAAGAAAAATAGATAACAGATCCCCAAATCAATAAGATCGCTGCGAGCTCGAAGTCCAGATTCAGACATTGAGTCTCGAGCATCTTCAGCTGTCTCGATGTCCAGACTATAGCGCGATTCCTCTGAATAAGAATATATCCCAAAATCTCGATAAGAAGAGAGCGCTGATCGGCACAAATTCCATCATTAACTCAAACAATCGAAGAAGACCTTTCAATCCAAAAGAATTCCGACATTGAAGAATAACAAACAACTGCTTGGTACCAATATCTGCTATACGATTCTCAAAAACTCTGAAAGATCAGCACAATTCTCATTCCAAAAGATAAGAAATCAACGATAAGAATTCCTAGTCTCAACTAATTCTTCTGAAAGATCCGGTTAATAGAAAGATTAACAACACTACTGGAGTATTCGTCAATTCGAACGATTCAACAAAAGTTTAGAGGCACGATAAACATTAAACAGATTCTTCAATAAGAAGGCAATTAACTCGCCAGTATCTAACAGTCCAGTAAGAATAGAAAACCAAAATCAAACGTTACCTGATCTGTCATTATCGGGTGCAGCCTAAGTCTGCGGGTCCTCAGACAGAGCAAAGACTCGTGCCTGCTGTCTGGGAGGCTGGCTTGCATACTGATTACCTTCCTGTCTATTCTGCTGTTGAGGTTGAAAAGAGTGGACAGTAGGAGCTTGTTGCTGAGGCTGAGCTGTCTGTCTCGAAAAACTTCCACTATGAGCTTGCTCAGGGACACGCTGAGGACACGCTCTGGCAAAGTGCCCCGCCTGGTTACAGATATAGCAGCTTTCAAAAATACCTCTACACTGATCACTGGAGTGACGACCTCCGCAGTTGGCACAAGACATGCCTGACTGACCCGAACTCTGTCCCAATCCATGCTGCCTTGAGCCACTAGAGCTCGATGAACTGGTTTCGTGCTTCTTAAACTGCTTCCCCTTCAGGAGATAGTAATCCTTCCTATTACCTCCACTGCTACCACCCTCAGAACTCGGTGGTTGGTTCTGAAACTGAAAGGATTGATTCTGGTAATGGAACGGTTGGTTTTGATATTGAGAAGATTGTGCTTGAAACTGTCCTTGCTGCTGCTGAGGCACAAACTGATTTCCTTTTTGTCTCCACAAACCTGCTTCAGCTCCTTTTTCATGATTCATGGCATCCGCAAAATTATCTGGCCTAGCAGTGTTTACCAACGTGAAGATATCCGGGTTCAAACCATTAATGAATTGATTAGCTTTTGCTTCTTCGTTGTCGGCAATGTGCGGTGCAAATCTCAGCAAACTATCAAACTTGGCCACATACTCCTCAATATTCAAATTTTCTTGTCTTAGATTTACAAATTCGGCTCCCTTGTCCTTTCGGTACGAAACTGGGAAAAACCGTTTATAAAACTCAGACTTAAACAGATTTCAGTTAATAGTTGTACCTCGGTTCTCCAAGGACCTCTTCGTCGTGATCCACCAGTTCTTAGCCATACCACGAAGCTGATGAAATCGAACAACTGATCAATGTTGTCCAACCAGCTCTCACTGTCAACTGAATTCTCTGTACCCAACCACAACGGTGAATTAAACGACTGGAACCTCTTCAGCAAGGTTTCCATCGGCGTCGCCAGAGCATCCATCTGAACAGTTTCGGTACTAGCTTGCTCATTCGGTGGAGTAACTGGCGGTGGGTTCCTATTAATAACTCGTCGAGGACCCGTCTGATAATCAATGGTTAGGACACAAGGTATCTCAATCGCTGCAATTCGATGTCCTTACAATCTCTCAAACTTTCGGATACAGGTGAATTACAGTTCATATCTCAAATAATTCATGCTTTATAAATTAAATCACATAGTCATGTAATTCAAAAAAATTCTCAATTAATAAAGCATGCTCGCATGGTATTTAAACAAATCAATTTAAATAACTCAATCACATGCGAGAATTTAATTCATGCGGACTCGATCTACCCCGCTCACTTCTAAATTCAGTCCAAGAATCTTATCGCTTTGATACCACTTAATGTGAGACCTCGTTTCTAAACCACTATTCTCGGAGTAAACAACAATTAAACATACAAGAAACCAAGAATCGAAGCGATCACAATATATTTTTTTTTAAAGGACGTTCGCGCGCTTGCGCCGGCACCTCGCCAAAACCAGCGCGCCCGCGCTCTCAGAACGCGCGCCCGCGCTCTAACCTCGCCAAGAGTCAGTGCGCCCGCGCCTTCCTCTCGCCCAGAAATCCAAGGGACCGAAAAGAAATCCAACCAAACCTAAACATTTGCATTTAAAGTATCTGACAAGCCAATAACAATACAAGAAAAGTTTAGGGAAGAAAAACATCCGATTCGGTAGTACCTACATCGATTCTTGCTTACAATACAAAACGAGAAGTTCGAATGACAAAAAATGTTCGCAAAACATAAACTATATTGACATGCTGATTCGACTTCTAAACGAGTCTCACTTCTATCTCTTGCTCTTGACGTTAACCAGGTCTACTCTGACTTGGTCCTGCCCCACCTGTTGCCAAGTACACATACAAACAAAGACAACAGCTGGATAATCCGGTGAGAATACAATCCCCAGTAAAAGAGACAAACATGCATATCAAATAATATATCAAAACATGATACATATATACAAGACAAGCAATTCCAAAAATCATCTCAAAGCTTAATTCAAATGCATAATGCAATGCATGTCTTTAAATGTGGGATTATCAAGTCCGGATAATCAAGAAATTGCTGCTTTTGCTTTTGGGGATCCCGAGGATGAGATCACGTAAACAACTCACCGACTCTCCCGATCGAGGTGGTGCAACGTATCTCCATCCTCTAGACTTTGGTGTGACTATAAGGAGTATGCTGACACTAGGCGAACCTCTACGCCTAGGCCACTCGCTTAAAGCCCCCAAAAAGTCTAACATAAAAGGGCCGTCCTACCCGATAAAATCAAGGATTCTTAGCTCAAGATGAATGCAATGCAAACATAACTCAATCAACTAAATTCGAGTAAAAGCAAATAACATGCAAGTATGTGATTCCTCGAAACACTCGAATCAAGTCGGATTCGAGTCACATGTTTCATTCCAGTCTAAGTCATCTTATATCTCTTTCAAACGTCGATGCTCCAACCTGAAAACAACAACAATTTCTCAATCAAGATTCAATCAAACTTCCTCAATCGATAATAAGAAATCGATACTATACCGGCTACAATCTTCAAAGCGATACAACTCTTGAAATCTCGCAACTCAACGGCCTTCAAACGAATTTGTCAAAAGAAGTAATAAAGGCTCGAGATCAAAATACAACTCAATCGAAGACTTGGCTCAAACACTACAAACCGATTGACAATCCAAAACTCAAACCGGCGGCATAACGGCTGTATTCTGATCAAACCAGAAACGCAGACAGTATAATATCAATCCAAACAACTCTTATCAATCAACATTCAACCATAACAATCCAATCCCAACAAATCATAAAAACTCAACATTTCGAAAATCCCTTCAAAAATCATAACAAATCCGAACGACGCTCTATTTCGAAACCGACAGATAATAAACGATCAGAACTCTGCCAAGAACAACATACTAGCAACTCAATCGATTCTAACGACATCCCAAAAATGAAACGTATCTGATCGGAGAAATACTTACGGTAGAACGAAGCTCTCGTAGCCGTGATCGCTAATCTGCCTTCAGAAATAAATTCCAACGGACGGATCGAGCTCGGACTGAAATTTGGAAGCTTGAACTCACGTTTCTCTCTTCATCAATGGAGGAAACGGCTTGGAGAAGGAAGATGGAGTGAAGAGAAAGTCAATATCTTGCTTAAATATCTAATAAACTCCAAAATTGCATTTTAGTCCCTGAAAAATTTGAAATTTGCAAAAAGGACCCTGATCAAAATCAAGTCGGCTCTTGAACTCTGGAATCTCCGATTATCTCAAATAAAGTCAATTAAGATAAAAGCGGGGCGTTACATTTATAGTTTACTATAAAGATTCTAATATGATTTGTTTTTTTTTTTTTTTTTGCAATTGCACAGAGCAAAAGATCTGTTCATGCAAGATCCTAATTACAGCAAAGGATTCAAGTTTGATCATGTATGGCCAATTTTGAAAGATCTTGAAAAATTTTCTAGTGACATCCATCCATCGAGCTTCAAAACTCAAACCAAATTCACGAACTTGGATTCATCACAGTCAGAAACTCAGACACCAGAGACTCCATTATCAGGTTCTGAAGGAATAAATGCTTTTACTATTAATTTAAGTAGTGATGAAATGTAGGTGACACTTCATCCGACCGACCTATTGGAGTTAAAAAGGCAAAATTGAAGAAAAAAAAAAAGAAAACAACATTGCAGAATTGTTATCGACGATATAACAAGGGCATCGCAACCTTGTTGATGTCCTACAACAGGGATCTACTTTACTCCAACAAACTTATGATATGAAAATGCTTGAGCTGCACAATAACGCATTAAAATTAGAAAATCAGAAAAATAAAATTGAAGCTCGAAAACAACAATTTGCGTTGGCTGCACTTCAAGAGGAAAATAAAGTTGTGTACATGTATTTGAGCACAATTGGCGATCCAAAATTGCGTGAAATTGTGCGAACTGAACGAGCAAAAATTATGCAAAAAAGAAAACAATCATCTGAACAACAAGATCGTGACATGTTTGGAAAATATTTGGGTAATATTGGAGGATCTGGATCCAATTTACCACCGTATTGATTATATGTTTCGATGTTGTCGTTTTAATTGTAGTTTGAATTATGTGTTTTAATTTGCATGTGTGTTTTCATCATGGATTTCAATTACGTATTTTTAGTTTGATTATGTATTTCAGTTTGTATTTGTATTTTAATTGTCAACTAGTTGTATTCCTTTATGTATCCTAATTTTATATTTGTAGTTCAATTTATATTTATAGTTTAAATATTTGCATTTGCATTACAAAATACAATTATTTATAAAATAATTATTTAATAATTAATTAAATGTTAAAAATTAAATTAAATTAAATTAATAATAAATTATTTATTGATTACATTAAATGATTATATATTAATTTTTTTAATAATATTTAGTTATTATAATAATACCAAAAATATTTAAATAATATTTAAGTATTTTTAAAAACAAATAAAAGGTAATAAAAAAATTAAAAAAAATAAAATCTTTGCACCAAATTTGGCTAGGCCTGCGCCAAATTTGGTGCAAAGGTGGGGGGTGGGGGGGAAAGGGGGGTTGGAGCTCCTTTGCTGAGCTAAGTGCAGCGTTGGAGCTGCTCTAAAGGGTTCTTACATAATATATAGTAATAAATATATATATTTGGCTTTGACGGATTTAGGAATTAGAGTTTGAGTGAGCTTGAATTTAATGTGATAAATTGTATATTATTACAAAAAAATGTAATATATGTATATATATATATATAATTATATATATATAACAAAAAAATCATTACATTATACTATTAAAAAAATAAAAATTTATTTTTGAGCACATATGTTTGTCTCTTTGTGAATTTAGTCATCTATGTTGTTATATTTCATTTTTAGTCTGCCAACTTTATTTTTTGCAATTTTAATCTTTTTTCGACTTTACAATGACATGATGATGTATATAGTGTCACACTAGTTCTTTCCATAAAAAAAAAATGCCAGAATTGCCAAAAATTAAAAAAAAAATTGTAGAAAAAAAGTAAAATTTGATAACATAAGGTTGTGCGCTAGAATTAAGATGATGGGCTTGGCTTCGTGTGTGAAAAATGTTAGTTTTAGACTTTTAGTGGACTAAGTAAAAAACATTGTTAATAACAAAAATTTGAGGTGATCTACAACCTAAAATTGACCTAAGCTAGTCCGTCATTGGCTCTGCATTTTTCTCAACCTCATTCATATTCACCTAAATCTTCAAATATATTCGTTATCATATCTCGCTAAACAATTTTTTATCACAATTTTTATGATGGGGTTGTCGGGTTGATACCTATGTCACTTAAACCAAATGATCTAATACTCATCCTTATTATATTATTGTATGATTTGGGGAAAAGATTCGTTAAAAATGGATATCAAACTTAAGCCATCGTACGAAGTTTAAGATCTTAGTATTTTCGCTTTAAGCGTGACATTGTTATTACAAACTTGTCAACGAAGGACACGCGTTGTGTGTGTAACATAATATATGAAATTTATTTGAAAATATTTTGTGTTGTTACAGGTATTCTAATTTTAATATTATGATTTAAATGATACTTAATAGTTAAAATTTATTGTAGAGGAACACTAAATTAAGAGGATATTTATGCAATAATATGTAACAAAATGATGGATGAGAGATTGAGAAACGTTTGAGAAAATGGAGAGAGTGGGGAAGTTTTTCATGTAAAATTATCATTTTACCCTTTTAGATAAAAAAAAAAAAAGAAAAGACAACCAAAGATACATTAGTCTACTCACATTAATTATCAAATTCAGTTTTTCTATGAGATTCACCAATATTAAATAATAATAATAATAATAATAATAAAGATAATATCCATTAGCGAATCTTCAATGGCCGTATGTAGTCTGGAAAACTATTACTGTTGATGAATGAGTAAATACCAAATATCATTAGCTTTTCACTTTTCTCTAATGTATTTTCAAAACTTTTTTGGGAACTGTAGACAATAATAAAGTCTTTATAAAAAATTCATGCTTTAGGGTGTAATCCATATTTTGAATATGAACAAAAGTTTTTTTTTAAAAAAAAACCTATCTCAAATACAATTGATTATCTTTATCTTTTACTGTTTATTAAAGTTGAACATAGTAGAGTAACTAAAGTGTGTCTTGGTCTGTTTTTTAAACAACATAAAGTCATAAACTACCTGATGTAGCCAAAAATTAATATTACCCGATTAGAGAGAATTTGGGTAATTTGTAGAGATCCGGATGACTGGACTAATACTCGAACTATTCCAAAGACCGAACTTCGTGGGTTGTTATCTGCATCACAAAGCAAAGTGAGTGGCGCCGGGGTTGCTCGGCGAAGACCGATAGTAGAATTTTTATCGGAGTATTGTCAAAAATGTAATTGTCAAGAATGAATATTGTTTGCCACTGTTGAGAAGACCCATCATAGAATTGCAAATAGTAGGAATTAAAATCCTGACAGAACTACGAATGCAGTGTAATTGAATAGGAATCAAAGTCCTGCCAGAAGACCTTCATCCCATCATCGATCGACAGCAAGGTGCGGCGGCGGCGACGATGCAGGCCTGGAGAAGAAAGGGCAAAAGAAGGGACTGAGGCCACGGCGGGAGGAGGAGAAGAGGCGGCGACGACGGACCAAAGGAGATATAGGCAGCGGTGCATGGATCTTGGAAGAGAACTAGTGGCAGCGGCGGAGCAGATCTCGGAGAAGAAGCAGGTGGCGGTGATGTAGCCGTGAGGGGAAGAGGAAGGTCGCGCAGCAGATCCGGAGGGGAGGATAGACGGCGACGCTCAACCATAGGAAAACACCAGATCCGACGGCAACCTAGAGGGATAGAGGGAGGGAGGGAGAGAGCGGCGGATCTGGCCAGCAAAAGAGTGGTGGCGAGATCTGAGATAAAGAAACAGAGGCGGCGGCTAGGGGGGCGCAGCGACGAAGGCGTGGTGGTGCGGCGGTGATGACTTAGCGGCACAGTGAAGATGAAGTTTTGGGCCGTGAGGGAGATTGGACAGATACATGCATATACATGCATATACATACACATATTTTGCTTTTTTTAATTTATAATAATAATTGTTGTTTGATGTTTGAATTGTGGATAATAATTATTTTATTTTTGGTCCAATGCAGGATTTTTGGTCAAATGCATGCACTAACATGATATAAAATCTTGAGAATCCTGATTTTCTCACTTTTACAAATGTTGTCTAATATTTTGAAAATATTATGACTTGGTTATTTGCATTGAGTGGTAGTGAAAAATGTGTACTAGATATATATTTTAAAAATATATATTTTGGTGGAGTGTCCGTTCTGATATAAGGTATTGTACTTGTTGAGGGTGAACCGAAATATCAACTGGTTTGTTGATCTAGCGGAACCTAACGATGAGAGTAAATGTAATAAGTGAATTTTCACTATTCTCAAAAATCGGACCGCGGGGTATAACGGCGGTTATTTCTTTTGCTCACATATGGGCATTGGACCGCAACTGCTATTTCGGTGGATGCGTTAGGACCTCCACTTATAATATTTTTGACGGAGAGTTTTCCGAATACCTGAGAGATTTTTGTCTTCTAAGCAATCTCTTGAGGGAATGCGTTTTCTACAATACTTTGGAGTAGTATTTTCGATGAAAACCTTGAGTTAGTGTATTTCACGTAATCTCTTAGGTTGGTGCATTGGATGTAACCCCTTGGGGCTATGATTTTGTATAGTCTTTAGAACTTGGTGATTTTTTATGGTTATCATGACTTTGATGAAATTTTTTTATAGTCATTATGACTTGATAACTTTTTTATAGTCAATATGACTTCTTCTGAAAAAAAAATTTATAGTCGCTACGACTTCTTCTGAAATTTTTTTTTTATAATCGCTATTACTTCAAAAAATTTTATAGTCATCATGACTAGATAAATTATTTATAGTCGTCATGACTTCTTCTGAAAATTTTTTATAGTCGCTATGATTTCTTCTGAAATTTTTTTTATAGTCGCTATGACTTCATAAATTATTTATAGTCGCTATGACTTTTTGGATTTTTTTATAGTCGCTATGACTTCATAAATTAATTAAAGTCGCTATGACTTTTTGGATTTTTCTTTATAGTCGCTATGACTTCATAAATTATTTAAAGTCGCTATGACTTTTTGGATTTTTTTTTATAGTCGCTATGACTTCATTAATTTTTTTATAGTCCCTATGACTTTTTGGATTTTTCTTTATATTCGCTATGACTTCATGAATTTTTTTATAGTCGCTATGAATTTATAAATTATTTATAGTCACTATGACTTTTTGGATTTTTCTTTATAGTCGTTATGACTTCATAAATTATTTATATTCGCTATGACTTTTGGGATTATTTATAGTCCCTATGACTTTTTTGATTGTTTATAGTCACTATGACTTTTTTGAATTGTTTATAGTCGTTATGACTTTTTATTGTGCTCTAGTAAAAATAACGTAGTGCTTAACATAGAGTACTTAGGAATTGATCAAGTTCCTAAGATTTTGTCTCATGGGGAAGTTCTGAACCCACTCTATTTGCTAGGTGGTGAGGTATCCCAGGATTGTATTTTTTTTGTCTTGACCTCTTACAACATCGTGGCTTAGGTAGTCCTACAGGGCTGGCCAAGCCTCTGATGGATGAGTAGCCTTAATGAATGCATGAGTTGTGACGTATGAGTTAAGCATTCGTTAACGGAGCTGGGTTCCTTCCTATATAATTAAATAGAAAAGTAAACAAATCAACATAAGTTTATTATTAAACTTAAAATATAAAAGAATCAAATAAAAGTTTTGATCTGTAGAACAAATAAAGTAGCGACAAACAATTTATTTTAGCTTGCAGGTGTTTGCTCTATGAATATAGAGTTTAGATTGTCATGACTCTCTGTCCTGCGCTATATTTCATCGTATTTTTTTTCTCGTTTTCTTTTTTTCGAGGAGTGCAACTCATCAGTTTTCTCGATGCGGATGTATTTTTCGGCTCTAGACAACAGCTCCTCCAAGGTGTTAGGGGATTTTCCTGCAATAGATTCCTTGAACCTTCCAGGACGCAAGTTCTGCTGCATTATTCCAGATAACATATCATGGTTCACGTGTGAAACTTCATGAACCGCGTGAGTAAATCTCTTAACATAGTCTCTCAAACTTTCCCCTTCTTTCTGAACAATTGTGAATAAGTACGCTGCTGTTTTCAGGTATTTCTTGTTAATTGAGAATTGTTGGATGAAATATTGGATGAGTTGCTCCAAGTTGGCAATGGATTCGGACGACAGCTTATTGAGCCATGTGAGAGCTCTTCCTAATAACGTTGTTCGAAATTTCTTGAAGTAAGCCGCATCTGTAATGTCATACAAATTTGCTTTCGCGTAGAATTTGTCAATATGATCTTGAGGATCACTAGTTCCATCGAACTCAGGTAGACTAGGAATTTTGACTCTATTAGGCAATGCTTCAGATAGAATGACATTAGTGAACGGGCTCCGACGTACATGCAAGATTGCTGACGAATTCTCTCCAGTTACATATGTGTGAGATCCATCTCTACGGGTTGGATCAATGGTTTTGTTTTCGTCAGAGACGTCGTGAACTGTCTGAGCACTTGTTTCACCCTCTTTATGAGTATTATTTTTCTTTTTTTCCTCAGGATCTTTGTCATTAACTTTAGACTTAGTTTTCTTTGGGTCTTCTTTATCAGGGGGTCACGAGACGATGACCCTATTTTATGAGCTCTCTTGTCGGTGCCTCGACGTTAACGGGATGACACAAACTGAGCGACAACTTCAGTTGCTGCGCGTGCAGCCGTTCCTTCCATTAAGGCTGTCAACGTTTCTTGGGTGAAATTAAACGCAGGTGGTGGTTTGGAGATGGGAGGTGAGTCTCCATTGTGATTATTTCCTTGAGATGTTTGTGATAGAGTATGCATTCTCAATGATGCAGTGAACAATTTCCCACAGACGGCGCCAATCTGATGTAGCCAAAAATTGATATTACCCGATTAGAGAGAATCTGGGTAATTTGTAGAGATTCGGATGACTGGATTAATACTCGAACTATTTCAAATTAGACCGAACTTCATGGGTTGTTACCTGCATCACAAAGCAAAGTGAGTGGCGCAGGGGGTTACCCGGCGAAGACGCTCCGACGGTCAAGTCAGTATTTGCCCAATAAAAGTTCTAGAGAACTAGGGCATGTGACTATAGAGTGCGTACCTTAAGAATAAGAGAACTTAAGCTATTTATAGATAGTCGGAGAGTTTCATGAGTTTGAGCCTCTTATGTGCTTTTAAAAATTTATGAATCTTGATAAAGTGTCCAAATAAATAAATAAATAATATGAGACCCAAATGGATTGAGTCATTAGAATTGGGCCCGGGAAAAAGTCAAATTGGGTCATAACTCATCACTACCCTCACCCCACTTTTCCACATTTTCATTTTTCATGGGTCTAAGCAACTTCCATCTAATTCACATTCCTTATTTCCCTCCCAAATCCCAAACATATTCATTACTGTTCATTTTTTTTTTTTTGAAAAGTCTTTCTTATTTTTCATATCTCGGTGAGATCTCTTTTTCAACCCAACACAAAAATTATACTCTATTTTTTTAATTTCTGGCGAATTTAGAACTATCTTTTTTTTTCCATTGTTTTCGTTAATGCGTATGCGTATTTGCTAGTACTTTGAAGAGGTTCGTATGATCTGAGTTGTAAACACAGAAAAAAGTATTTTCGAAAGAAAATAAGAAGTCCAAACATTTGAAATAATATAGTCTGTTCCTCCATTTCTCGCACGATTTGAGTTGATAATTCAATAATTTTTTAATTAAATAAAAAATCAGCAAAACTGAATAAAATCAAACTTTTTTAAAAAAAAAAAAATTGTTATCCTGACCATCTCATATATGCAATTTGGCCCTTGATTATATACTCTCCATAACTGATGACCAAATAAATTTGAGCAGCCCTCGAATATCATGTACTATAAATTCTGATTCTGAAATCATTTGTGACACGAATCACGACCATACAAAAGTTCAATATGTGAAACAACACATTTAAACTACAATATCCACTAACTGGGACAATAGTGCAGATAGATCACATAAAATAATTATTTACAGGAAAAGAACAGAGGATACGTCAATTATGTTACACGGCCACGAGAAACGACGCGTTGTTTGGCCTCAAGCACACAGGCAATTCCGAATTCACTGGCGCAGTTCAGAAGAGCTTCGAAATAACATGACAAGAAGTCCAGAATGCTGCAGAGGCAGCCCTCAAAAGGGCCGGGTTTTGATATATTCTGTCTCATGACGAAAAGGAAATCATTTTAAGAGTTAGAATGCCAGATTAGACGTTACAAACAAGACAAATGATATGAAAGAACTCAGGTCTGTATAAATATTTGGCACGAAACAACATAGAAGTGTGAAAACCAGGAGGAACCAATGACAGGAACACCTCAAAGGATATTACGGGATTTTTCATATTCTTTCGCATGCTAAACTCCAAGGATTTTTATATGATATAGCAAAAGTTCTTTATTTAGGTCATTAGATTATCACCAGAAAAAAAAAAAAAAAAAGGAAGTAGCTCATGCAAAGTCAGATTGGCTGTTAAACAATGTGTCATCACCCAAATAATAGAACTAATGGTTCCTAAAACGCCATTTTATTACAGTAATCAGTTGGGAACAACATTGTGAGTTTGCTAATTTGCTTAAGGTAACTTACCCAATTGCAGTAGCTCCCCAAGATGCCACGTTGTAGATAACTTTTGTTCCATCGAATGCCTTCCTAAGCTTGCCCTTCTTCTTTTTGATAGAGAACGTCTTGCTCAGAACTGAAACCAATTTTAAAAAATTTTACACCCCTTAGGCACTATCCGATTACAAAATTCATTAAAGAACACATAGTGTTGAATCGGTTAAAAATGCAATTTTCTGTCTACTCAGTTTTCAAAATATGACGTGGGAGAAAAATAGTGGACCGACCCTCTTGAAGCTGATTGGGTGTCAAATCCTGCAAATCATAGTAGCAAATAACTTTTTAAAAAAACCATATGAAAGGATAAGGTCCACATGCAGCAAAAAGAATAGGAATCTGGGATGCAATAGAACAGGTAATTACGGAACTCAACAACTGAACTAACATTGCAAAGGCTAACAAAGCATAAAGTCCTTCTGCTAACATTCTGCATGAGAATCATCCACATTTAATCCTAGGTATGTAACTTAAGGTTCTAGTTTCTGGTAGTTTACATCCAAATCATTGTAGCCCTCTCATTCTGCAGCAAAGGTGAACTAATATAAAAAGGAAAGTTCATGCTAGCCGTATCAAGTGGAAATGAAAAACTGGAATCAGGTAATAAATCTGATATAATTCTTACATTTGCAACACACATATATAATTTGGTAAGAAACATAAATCGTTACAGAATGTACAATTGCATGACCTGAGATGACCTAGTGATTCAGTGAAAGGTCTGATATAATAGAGCTGAGAGTGATTTCAAAATACTGTACTTGTACTGTTGTACCTTAACCCTTGGAATACACGCTCCGGCCAGAAAATTGATTATACCACTAAACCTTGCTGGCATGCATGTGGTCAGTTATCAATCAACAGTCCAACATTTTAGTTTAAAAATCGCAAGTATACCAATAATGAAGTGACTAGATGCACACATACAATTGAATAAAGTAATAAGGTCAGCAACACTTTACTTAGTCAAGAAATATCTTAGTGCTCAAGTTGATCCAAGCGGTTCCTAGCATCATGAGTTCAACCATTTTAAATAGTTAAAAACCAACTGATTAAAGTAAAACCCATTAGAAATTAGAAATTTTTTTTTAAAAAAAGCAGCTTGAGTATGTCAGAAGTCAAACAACCAAAATCTATGAGATCAAATTGAGCTCATTCATGGAGTTGAGAGTCAATAACCTTCAAATCAATAATAAAGTGATTCTGTAGGCTCAATCAAAAATCTCAAACAATGCAGGGTATACAGTACATGGACTTCGGTGGACTGCAAGCAAGTACATAAATCTTAATTAAAACAGGCTTCTGTATGTAACAAAGTTGGAATCGTAATGTGATGATTGATTCGCGGGCAAGTAACAAGAAACTTATCATCACCTTAGTTTGTTTAAGAGATGATAGATAGGCAGCCATGAAGGCCGCTATACCCTCCATTATATCTTCTTGACTAACTAAAACATAATCTTCTGAGTCTAACTCAACATTTCCACCTTCCCAAAGATCATTTTCACTGATCATGTCCCAGGAACTGCCTTCCTCTGCATCATATATCATGTAAAAGTTATATTGGTAAAGGTGAAAAACGGATTAAGATCTCATCACTCTTAAATGAATCTTGTTCACGTTATGTTATCATATAAAATCATCCTATTTCAATCCACTGGTCTGAAAAAGAACATAAAAAAACTGGCTGCATGTGTCTGAGCAGCAATTTTTAATCGTACCAGTCATATTTTGCGGAAGCGACGCCTGGGCATTTTCTAGTTTCTTGAGGAAATCAGGACATTCAAGTCTAGATTTCAACAAATCATAAAACTGCAAAAACATTACACATTGTATGGACTTTAGAGAACTCTTCATACCCTTGTAACGGGAATCAAAATCAGAGAGTTAATTTATTTAAAGGAGTCAATTTTCTAAGGATAAAAAAGATGGTAACAATAATAAAAGAACCTGGATCAACAAGGAGAAGCAAACCGGGTGTTTCTCAAATAGAAATCTTTCAACATTTTTCTAAAACTACGAGTTCTGTTCCAACTAAATAAAAAATTCCCACGATCCAGTCATCAAACAAGGCATAAACCTTACATTTTTCTTTTCAATTACCCTAGAAATGCAACTTGTTAAGGCCAGAACCAGTACAAAGCTACTTATGAATGAAATACCCATTTACTTAAAGCAAGACCCTTTACCTCGGGCGTGTCGGTGTCGCAGTTAGCAGGGTCAGAGGAGGTGCCCGTGGGGTCTTCAGGAACACTATCGAGCTCGCAAACGTCGTCTCGCCCATCATCATCGTCATCATCACAGCCAGAAGCGAGCTGTTGAATTGCAATCTGACATTGCTGAAGCACCATCTCCAGAGTTTTCCGCTTCACACGAACCCTATCCGAGTCCATCGTTAATTTTGGAAATTATGAACAAAATACACATAAAAAAAGGCGAATCTGGATTGAATCCGATCACTTTGTGCTATCCGCAATCTGAAATTTTCATCATAATGATCAATTAATTAATTAAATCAATCAATTTCTTCTCCCCTTCAGCGTGTCGTCACAGGTTGGGTTTCCATGGAAACTCGGGGAACGACCAATATTCATTTCATTTCCCTCCCCCAGCTCCAACTAGGGTTAAAAAAGAAAAAAAAAAAAACTATATAAAAAAATGCTGTCTGAGTCGGTGGAATAACCTTCGTCAATGATAAAAAAATTCGATTACAAAATCAATATTTTTGGATGTGCATTTATATAAACTAGTACACTAAGCCTATATAATTTTATAAAAATAATAATTAAAAATTAAGATAGTGAGATAAGATGTGAGAGTTTTTTAATCCTAAATTACATTTTTACCTTTTAATTATTGAATATATTTGAAAGAATTATAAGGATAAATTTAAAAATCTATTAAAATGACTAAAGTTAGTTATTTTAATGGGTTTATCAATTATAATATAATAAAAATATTCTTGATTTTCAAGCTATTACGTTAGTACGAATATATATTTACGTAATAAAAAAATGTAAAAAAAATAATGCAAAATTTTTACAACATTTTTTTTAATTTTCAATATAAACTAAAAACTGACGTAAAAATATTAAAAAAATATTTATTAATTTCTCTAGGCCTTAGATGAAAGGACTCAAATTCAAATATATTGAATTCAATTATAATTTTATTATTATCAATAAAACAATATTGCAAATCATAAATTCATATATTTGTATATTAGTTATGTAAACTGGAATGCATATCAAATGACATTATTATGGAGCAAACTCTTAAATTTCATCCTAATTAACACGAAATACTATATAAACATAAAATTGATGGAATTAAAATTTATAATATTCCATTAGCTTGATATGATTAATAATCCAAACTCCAATCAAACATTAATTATTTCACATCAATCAAACTATTGAATTAAAATTACAAAATACAACTTTGCACATTATAGTTTTACCATAAATTTAAACAATCAAGCTACACATATATTATTTATTGAATACTATTCTACATCTTCACAATCATTTTAATCACCACAATATTAGTTTACACAATTTGATCAACATTATTCTGTGAGTATGCTCTGGGGTTGGTCATGTTGCTCTCTCTCAGGTCTCTGTCGCTCGTGCACATCCCTCGATTTAATCCCGCATAAGTCAATGAGTCTTTGACTCATGTGAGATGGGGTCCCCTTCGGGATCTAACCTTTTTTACTTAAACGAGATGCCTCAACATTTTTTTTAAAAAAAAAATGCACCTATGCCAGATCCTCCGAACACATTTCTTTATAAAATGAAAACTGATGATGTCGATTTTTTACCTCGGGTTCGGTCTGGTAGAATGGATCCTCCAACTTCTTTATGAAGCAGGTCGGGTCGGATACCAATGAACTCTGCATAGGCAACAACTAGGTCAGGGGGGGCGCCGAAAGTGTTTTCGGCGGGACCCCTCCGATGCCTAAGTCAGTGTCTTGAAGGCAGAGAGTATGATGAATGCAAAGACAAGAGAATATGAGTGCGTGAATATCAAAGTGAGAGTGAGTGTTGATGAATAGTGAATAGTGAGTAATGAATTAACACAACCATAACAGTACCCGTATTTATAGGGAAAAATAGAGTAAGTTACCTAATCGAATTATAACACGTCCTATAATAGGACTCTTCATTCATTGGACCGCCCTTAAGTTTATTTCTATCTCGTGAATATCTGGATATGGCCAAACTTATCTTCAATGCAACTAAATCCCACTTGAACTAGAAAGGCCTGCCCAGCCCATTGGGCCCCAGCTCGAGTCGGCCCATTATCAGCAGTCCAGGTCATGACAAGACCTAACGGGTAGAAAACTGGGCTGGACCGTACCTAATAATAATAATCCCATATTTGGGCCAACCCTCATAAACCCATAATAAACGGGTTCGGGTTAAAATAATTTCACGGGATATCGATAGTACCTCCCTAACTGGTCTAAAAAAAGAATAAATTTACACCAATAATGCAGACCTGACCGCGAACTGCTCGTGCTTCATTCGGACAGCCCAGAATTGAATCCGCGTGATGTGTTTCCTTTGAACGGTCCAGATCAAGATCCGCGTGATGTGCTTTCAACGAACGGCCCAGATGCCTTCTGACGGTTCACCTCCCGTCCTCCCGAAGCTTATATGGCCCTGACTTGTCCCGTCTTGAGCCGTAGATCGAGGTAACAATCAACGGTCTAGATCAATTCACCACCTCTATATAGGTCAGTAAAAATTTTGATTTTCACCTTTCACTTGCACTGTTACGCTGTCAAAATTTCGAGAGCTTGCCCGCCCCCGACTGCCTGCTCCCGACCTGCTTGTATCATTCCCGAGCTACACCACTGCAGCCCTTCCATCTGTAAGTTTCACCTCTTTCGTGTGGGTTAACTTAATGTCTTCCCCAAATGAAACTTCCCGTAGGGAGATAGTAGATTTTATTGAGGCACCCAGCTCTCCCCAAAACAACCCCGAGCCCTCCGACTCTGATAATCCAAGTTCAGACCTGGATTTATCTGAGACTCGAGAGGAAAAATTGAAGCGACTGCATAGACTTAGGTCGGACGAAGCCCGATTATCTGCCAAGGGTAAACAATGGTATGAGGTCTTGGCCTCTCATTTGAGCCCTGATGCGGGTCCTAGTATTAGAGAGAGATCGGGGATGCCCGAGGGATATGACCTCCTAATCCCAGGTTGGAAGGACCGAGCTCACAAGCCTCCCCTTGAATTTTTAAGTTTTAGCATAGATCAAGTAAAAATGGGTTTAAGGTTTCCTATCCCGAGCTGTGTATCATAGTTGTGTCAATATTTCTGCGTGTGTCCGAGTCAGTTGTCCCCGAACTCCTTTAGTTCGATCTTATCCCTAGCTGTCCTATTCTGCTTTTTCAGAATTCCATTGGACATAGCAAATTTTATCCAATTTCTTCAGATCAAGAAAACTGACCCGGGCCGTTTTTACATTTCCATGCGACCCGAATATCCCCTTTTAAAGGGAAAACCAAGCTCACACAAGGTTTGGACCAGTAGGTATTTCTTTGTTAAGCCTAGCCAGCCCTGGGAGCGCCGAAGTAATTGGGCTATAAATTTCACCACCTCGGATCCCCCAGCTCTACCATCTCATAACTTTACCAATTTTCTCAACACCATGTCCGTTCAAGTTTTTGACATCGAGAACCTGATCGGGGATGATTTGCTCTGCCATTACGGCTTCAGTGGGAAAGGAGTAGAGATCGAAGGGGATGTAGGTAGTACCCCTGTACCGGTTCTACCCTTATCTAGATTTCTTTATCCCCGCACATCTTATTTACTGCATTTTTATCTGTTCATACGACAGGATCCGCTCTGCTACCATGCCTGCTAACCTCAGAGCTACCCTCAAAAACTTGAAGAGAAAAAAGACAGAAGATAGTGAGGCCAGTACTCATCCTGAGCCCCCTCCTATTGAACCATCTAAGAAGAAAAACTCCAAGGCCAAGGATCATCGCAGCACTGTCATGACCGAGCTCTAGCAACTGCTCCTTGTTGCTCCATCCCGAGCTCATGGCAAGGGTCCCGTAGAGGAATTTGAATCCCTACCTGATGCTGTGCCTCAAGGAATTTTTATCCAATCCGGGGTCCCGAATATGTCCTTCTTTTCAACACCTGACCCCCAAGAAAGTTTAGGCATAATGAAAAATTTGATTTCCCGTTCAGATTTAAAAATTTTGCGAGCGGTGCCAGACCTGGAGGCTGAGCAAAATTTTGCCTTGGAGTTTATGCAGGTATGTGTCTGTATTAATCTACAAAAAACTTTATGATCTCGTGCTTTTATTCCTTAACTTATTTTCTCTGTTATATAGGCTCTTTCTTGGGGAGGAGAGATTACCACCCGGTCTCTGAAAACCCGGGAAAAACATGTTGCCAATCAAGAGGCTTTTGTGACACGCATTTCCGAGCTAACCCGTAAAGCTCGTAAGATGAAGGATGAGCATGATGAGGAGGTGACCGAGATGAGGGTGGAGATTGAGTCCGGGCGAGATGCTCTTGAGGCTGCCCACAAGAAGGCTGCCGAACTGGAGGTGGATAAAATTGAATTAGAAAACCGAGTGCGGGCCCTGACCAAGGAACTTGAGGCTGCAAAGGAGGTCGGGAAAAAGGAGTTCCTGAACTCCGCGGATTTTGCTAACGCAGTAGCTGAGAAGGCGGCTACCTTCTTTGATGAGGGTTTCAAGGGATGTCTAGCCCAGTTCAGGGCTAATGGGTACTCGGAGATCGAGCACCCTGCCCTTTTCCTGGACTGTACCAAGGCTCATGATGACATGCCCGATGAAGACTCAGAAGAGACCGAGCCGGAGAAAACAACAAATCCCGACCAGATCTCAAGCCCACAAGATGCCTCCGCCCCTTGATTATTTCTTGTTCCTGTTTTATGAATACTGTTTAAAAACATGATCCAAAGGATAGACCCTGCGCGGTCATTAATTTTGGTTGTTGCCTAGGTCGGGCTTATACTTTGATTGTTACTTCTTGCCATGAATGAATGTTTTTGCCCAGTTCTGGTTTCTACAAAGATCATTTTATATTCTAACATTGACTATTATGAATGTGAATAACAGTCAAGCATAAAAATTTTATTAAGTGTAAATTTATAAGGACCCGACCTACATGTACCCGGTCTGGCTGAATGACAGAAGCCATAAAATTTATTAAGTGTAAATTTTTAAGGACCCGACCTACATGCACCCGGACTGGCTGAATGACAGTAGCCATAAAATTTATTAAGTGTAAATTTTAAAAAACCCGACCTACATGTATCCGGACTGGCTGAATGACAAGCCTAAAATTTATTAAGCTATTTAAGCCCTACTGCAGCCTTTGAGATCGAACCACGCTTGGACTTTTAAGTACCGTCCATGTGGGTTTTTGACACCCGTATTAAGCTTTTAATATTACTGATATGGATTTGATGTGACAGACCTGCTTGGCCTTTAGGTTCCAGCCCTGCCTAGGCTTTGAGTTCCATTGATGTGGGCCACTGATGTGGTCTTTGAGTGCCAGACCTGCCTGGAGTTTGAGTTCCACTGATGTGGGCCACTGATGTGGACTTTGAGTGCCAGACCTGCCTGAGCTTTGAGTTTCACTGATGTGGTCTTTGAGTTTCAGACCTGCCTGGGCTTTGAGTTTCACTGATGTGGGCCACTGATGTGGTCTTAGAGTGCCAGACCTGTCTGGGCTTTGAGTTCCACTGATGTGGTCTTTGAGTGCCAGACCTGCCTGGGCTTTGAGTTCCACTGATGTGGGCCACTGATGTGGGCCACTGATGTGGTCTTTGAGTGCCAGACCTGCCTGGACTTTGAGTTCCACTGATGTGGGCCACTGATGTGAACTTTTGATGCCAGACCTGCCTGAGCTTTGATTTCCACTGATGTGGACTTTGAGTGCCAGACCTGCCTGGGCTTTGAGTTCCACTGATGTGGGCCACTGAGGTGGACTTTTGATGTATTAAATGTGGATATGTACTTGGAAAATAGTGATATCCAAAAATTTATCGTAAATCGGATTTCATAAGACATGACTGATCCTCTCAACCAAAGTACTGAAAAGGACTGACTCTAAAGAAAACAAAACAGGACTGACTCTAAAGCAAACAAGACAGGACTGATTCTTGCAAAACATTGACTAAGAGAGAAATAAATAGCGCAAAAAGAATGACTAACTGGTTAAGGACCAACTTAGTGAGCTATAGGTAACATGAAGAGGCCCGAGCTGAGCTACTATGGATAGTATTTTTTCAAGTGCTGAGCATTCCGTGGTCTTTTACCCTTCTTACCTTGGGCGTCTTCCAAGCAATAGGCGGTTATTCCAGCTTTTCCTATCACCTTGAATGAGCCTTCATACTTAGCCTCTAGCTTTGCTCTTTCTCCTGGATGTTGTATCTTTCTCATGACCAAGTCTCCTTCTTGAAAAACCTTAGAATGAACTCTTTTATTGTAGGTTCGGGTCATTCTTTTGCGATAAGAAACGAGCCTTATTGCTGCTCGGGACCTGTTCTCTTCAAGCAAGTCTAGATCCATTGCTCGTAATTCTTGATTGTTTTCCCCATATGACATTATCCTTGCACTTTCTTGCTTTATTTCTGCTGGAAGGACAGCCTCAGTCCCGTACACCATGCTAAAAGGAGTTTCACCGGTACCGGATCGAGTTGTAGTTCAATAGGACCACAGTACGGAAGGGAGCTCATCTGCCCACTTACCCTTAGCCGCATCCAGTCGTGTCTTAAGGGCTTGAGCTATCGTTCTGTTGGTGACTTCGACCTGTCCATTCCCTTGCGGGTAATGGACAGATGTGAAAAATTGTTCGATCTTCATTTCTTGACACCACGCTCGGACTTTAGATCCACAGAACTGTCGCTCATTGTCTGATGCCAACCTGCGCGGGATCCCGAAGCGGCACACTATATTTTTTCATAGAAAATTGAGCACTTCATTCTTTGTAATTTTAGCTAGGGGCTCGGCCTCCACCCATTTGTAAAAATAATCGACTGCTACCAACAAAAACTTTCTTTGTCCCGTACTGACGGGGAATGGCCCAACAATATCCATCCCCCCACTGATCAAAGGGACAGACAGCCACAACTACCTTCATGTATTCTGCGGGTCTCCACGGTAAGTTAGCGTGTTTCTGGCAATTATAACATGAATTAACCAGAGCTGATGATTCCTTTTGCATAGTGGGCCAAAACAAATCAGCTAAAAGGGCTTTCCGAACTAGGGCAAGACTGCCTAGGTGACTTCCGCAAGAACCTTCATGGATTTCTCGTAATACATAATTCGCCTCGTCAGGACCCAAACACTTTAGCAAAGGTAGAGAAAAAGACCTTTTGAACAGAATTTGGTCTATCATGACGAAACGGAGTGCCCTTCTTTTTATCTCCTTAGCTTTCTTATTATCACTCGGCTACTCTTTTGTGGTCAGATATTTATGTATATCATATCTCCAATCCCCTTCTGGTACATGAGCTAGCATGTCATCAAGCTTTTCCAACTGAGATACGAGCTCCCGACCTGAGACAATGGGGTCAGGCCGGTTGCCATAGCACTGGCTAATCGAGCCAAATGGTCGACCTTGATAGTCTCAGCTCGGGGGATGAGCTCCAAGTTCAGCTCGGTGAATCCTTCCTTGGCTTTGTCTAATGCCTTTGCATATTTCATCATCTTATCAGCTTTGATCTCAAACTTTCCATTGCTCTGCTGAATGGATAAGTGGGAATCGGAGTATAGAGTAGCCCGAGAAATACCCAAATTTCGTGCTGCCTTGAGTCCGAGTAATAATGCCTCATATTCTGCTTCATTATTAGAGGCTCGGAAATCCAACCTAATGGAGATATTAGTTTCTTCACCCCAAGGTGATATGATCACAATTCCAGCTCCGCTCCCGGACTGACATGATGACCCATCTACAAAAATCTTTCATAGCTCTTCTTGTTCTAGCTGAACTGTCTCTGCCAAGAAATCAGCTAGGGCTTGAGCTTTTATAGCTGCTCGAGGTTCAAATTTAATATCGTACTCACTCAACTCTGTGATCCATTTGACCAATCTGCCCGATACATCTAGGTTAGCTGCAATTTTTCCCAAAGCACTATTATTGAGTACGGTGATAGGGTGCGAGAGAAAGTAAGGCCTTAATTTTCTCTCCGTGATGACCAGAGCTAAAGCGAGCTTTTCTTGAGTTAGGTAATTGAGCTCAGCTCCCTTCAAGGCATGACTCACAAAGTATACGGGCTGATGATTGATTCCGTCTTTTTTGACAAGGACCTAACTGGCTGCTCGAGGAGTAACAACCAGATAGAGGAACAACTCTTCCCCTTGAATAGGCTTATTTAGTACAGGTAATTGCTTTAAGTAGACTTTCAAATCCTGAAAGGCATTTTCACTTTCAACATTTCACTCAAAATTTTTCGTCTTTCGTAGTGCTTTAAAGAAAGGGAGGCTTTTGTCTGCCGATCTGCTTATAAACCGGGCCAGTGCTGTAATTCTTCTTGTTAATCTTTGTACTTCCTGTATATTCTTGAGGGAGCTCATAGAAATGATGACTTGGACCTTTTAGGGATTAGCTTCGATTCCCCTTCTTGTAACCATGTAGCAAAGAAATTTTCCATCCCGGACTCCGAAAGTGCACTTGATAGGGTTTAGCTTAAGCTGATAGTGCTTCAAAGTCTGAAAAGTTTGAGTCAGGTCGGTAATGAACTGGTCAGCAGTGTGGGTCTTGACCAGGATATCATCTACATAGACTTCGATGTTTTTGCCAATTTGCTGCGTGAATACTTTGTCCATCAACCTTTGGTATGTAGCCCCGACATTTTTGAGCCCAAACGGCATGACCTCGTAACAATATGTTCCTGTAGAAGTCACGAAACTTACCTTGTCCTTGTCTTCTCTAGCTAAAAGGATCTGATGATATCCCTGATAAGCGTCCAAGAAACTGAGCAGTTCATGACCTGCCGTTGAATCGACAAGTTGATCAATTCTGGGTAAAGGATAACAGTCTTTCGGGCATGCCTTGTTCAAATCCCGAAAGTTCACACACATACGCCATTTATCGGAAGACTTCGGAACTAGAACTATATTAGACAACCAGGTCGGGAAGTGAATTTCCTTGATGTGTCCAGCCCTTGAGTAACTCGTTTACTTGCTCCTTTATTACCACATCTTTTTCGGGACCAAAGTGACGCCTCTTTTGAATAATAGGACGACAATCCCTTATTATATTGAGCTTATGTTCTGCTACCTCCCGACGTACCCCTACCAGGTCTGCAACTGACCACGCAAAAACATTTTTATTTTTTTCCAAGCATTCCAATAAGGGTTTCTTCAACTATGCTTCAAGGGTGCGAGCAACTTTTACTATCCCAGAAGGAGGAGAGCACATGATTTCCTCAACTTCTTCTTCAGTAGTGACGGATGTGTCTTCTATCAAGTTGACTTGTTCCACGTTAGAGAGTTCAGGTCTGCCAACACTATCCGTTCTGGCCACCTTTTGTTCTATTCTGACTTCCTCCATATAACATTTACGAGCAATAACTTGATCACCTTGTACCGTGCCAACTTCATTACCCACCGGGAACTTTATTTTTTGATCCAGAGCTGATGCGACAGCCATAAAGGTGGTCATGACAGGTCTGCCTAGTATGGAATTATAGGCTGATGGAACATCTACTATAATGAAACTCACAATCATGGTCTTGCGATAATTGTTGTTTCCCAAAGTTAGTGGTAGGCGCACCAACCCTACAGGTCGAATTGCGTGACCCGTGAAACCAAAGAGGGATGTTACGATGGGCTCCATCTTGTACTGACCTAAATCCATTTGATTTATGGCTTCCTGGAAGAGAACATTGACGGAGCTGCCTGAATCCACAAATATCCGGGCCACATCATAATTTGCGACCATGACCCTTATTACCAGTGCATCATTATGACTGGTAGAAATCCCTTTCAAATCTCCCGGCCCAAAAGAGAGGGTCGGTCCATTATGGACAATTTGATTGTCAATCTCCATATTTATTAATTTTCTGCTGCTAGTTTTCCTGGCTCTGTTAGAATCTCCATCAGTAGGCCCTCCAAAAATCATGTTGATAACTCCTCGAGCAGGCGGAGCTGGTCTTTGATGAGCTCGGTCATTCCTGGTCTGGTCCTGATTTGGGCGATTGAAATTTTCTTAAGGAGGGGCAGTTCTGGCTCTTTGTGTAGACCTTCCTCATTGTCTTCTATTCGTGTTATATCCCTCTTGACGAGTTAATATATTCTTTACTTCAGAATTCTGCTGCATTATTCTTTCAATTTCCTGGTCTAATTGCCGACAGTCCTCCGTAGTATGCCCATACTCCTTATGAAAATGACAATATTTATTTGATTCCCGATTTCGAGGTCCCTTCTCAGTCCATGGAGGCCTTTATGTAAGTTGCCGATCGTCACAAATTTGCAGAGCTCGAGCTTTGCTCATGCGCAAAGGAGTGAAAGAGGTGAATTCACCCAATAGTGCGGTCGGTATGATTGTCCCATCCCTGGATTATTGCTCGGGGCCCTATTGTTCTTAGGACTTTTAGGTCGTTCCATCTTTACAGCTGCTCGCGAAACCTGTATTTCTTTCATGTTGACATATTTCTCAGCTCGGGCGAGTAATTCCTCGTATGTTTCTGGCTGCCTCTTTATTAGAGATTTGAGAAAATCTTTTGTATCCAGCCCTTGCATGAAGGCACTGATAAGCAGATCTGGAGTGGCCATAGGTACCTCGAGAGCCAAGCCACTAAATCTGTAAATATATGCTCTCAAATTTTCGTGCCCACGTTGCTTGATAGCAAAGAGACTGAAAGTAGTAGTAGGATGCTTTTTACTACTAGCAAAGTGATGCAAAAAAGATTTACTAAAATCCTTGAATTCCTTGATCTCCCCAGGGTGTAGCGTATTGAACCATTGATGAGCAGGTCCTATGAGAGTAGTGAGGAAAGCCCTGCACTTGACCTGGTCGAAATATTTATGCAACAGTGCTGCATTCTCGAAGCGTGCTAGATGTTCTTCTGGATCTCCTTTACCATCATACTCCCCGATGTGAGGCAATTTAAAATGGTTCGGGAGATCAGCATCTAATATCTCATGGGTAAAAGGGATGTTTCTGGTTGTGGTAGCTAGGTACTCGGCCTGCTTCTTCTTAAGTTGCTCCATCTCTTCTTTCAACTTTTTGATCTCCTCGAGGTGGGCATTCTGATCGGGATGTAAAAGATTGGCCTCACCCCTTTCTGCCAAAGCCCTCTGAACGGCTTGATTTATCAAATGATCCAAATTTGGGTTCTCTCCATTCTGATTAGCCATCGAAACTCTTTTTCTTCAAATTCCCACAAACGGCGCCAATTGATAATGTCGATTTTTTTACCTCGGGTTCGGTCTGGTAGAATGGATCCTCCAACTCCTTTATGAAGCAGGTCGGGTCGGGTACCAATGAACTCTGCACAGGCAACAGCTAGGTCAGGGGGGCACCGAAGGTGTTTTCGGCGGGATCCCTCTGATGCCTAAGTCAGTGTCTTGAAGGCAGAGAGTATGATGAATGCGAAGACAAGAGAATATGAGTGCGTGAATATAAAAGTGAGAGTGAGTGTTGATGAATAGTGAATAGTGAGTAATGAATTAACACAACCATAACAGTACCCGTATTTATAGGAAAAAATAGAGTAAATTACCTAATCGAATTATAACACGTCCTGTAGTAGGACTCTTCATTCATTGGACCGCCCTTAAGTTTATCCTTATCTCGTGAATATCTGGATATGGTCAAACTTATCTTCAATGCATCTAAATCCCACTTGAACTAGAAAGGCCTGCCCAGCCCATTGGGCCCCAGCTCGGGTCGACCCATTATCAGCAGCCTAGGTCATGACAAGACCTAACAAGTAGAAAACTGGGCTGGACCGTACCTAATAATAATAATCCCATATCTGGGCCAACCCTCATAAACCTATAATGAACGGGTTCGGGTTAAAATAATTTTACGGGGTATCAAAAACCATTTCTTTTTTGAGATAGGGGACGAGATTATTGCACTTAGATCTCGAACCCGATATCTTATCGCGAATTCAAAAACTTAATGCTAAATAAAATAATCTGATATCTCATCACAATCTTAAAAACTCGGTGCTAAATAAACTAACTCAATATCTATCATAAACTTAAAACTTGATGCTAAATGAACTAACCGCCACAGCACTTCCAAGTAGATTGATTTTATCTATGGATCTACTTTTAGGTGATCATATTTTTTCTTGAATTTTAAGACTTGATCTAGATTTTATAGAAACGACAATTCTTCCCCAGAATTAAATTTTGGATTTTTTTTTGATAAGTCGAGGACCAGATGGCCAATAAATTATCCCAGTTTTACTATGTTGTACATAAGACAGGTATACACTTTCAAAAAAAAAATTATTAATAATAATAATACAAGTATATGCCGAATTCTTTTAATCAAGAGCATATATAAATTTAATTGGGATAATTCCTAATTTGGTTCCTCATTTTAGGTTCCAGTCTTGATTTGATCCTCCGTTTTTACATCGACCCAATTTGATCCTTCATTTTTCATCATAATTCCGTAATTGATCCTTTCGTCCAGTCAAGTGTTAAAATTAACGAAAATGACCTGCTTAGCCCGATAAAGCTTCCCCTCTAACCTCTAGAACAGGTAAACCTTCAAAACAAAGCAACTTATGAAGAGAGCACAGTCATCCTCAACCTTCAAAAGTCGAGGCGAACGCTGGGTCCAATAAGGCCATGACGCTTGGCACGGCGCCTAGCTTGAGTTCATCTGGTCCGACAATCACTCTTGACCTGACAAAATCGAAACAGTCCATGAAGAAACAAGAAACATAAGAGGCAAGCTTGATGCACCAGAACTCCCACACTATCTATTTCGTGGAACAGATGGCTTCAACTTTGACGAAGGACCCTAATTTCAAAGCAGCTACGACAAAATGAGAAGATGTGAACTGGAAAAAAGAAAGGGTCTAAAGAGGATGCAGTTGTGTGATTCGTATCTGTATGTATCCAAGTTGAAGAGTTCCTTACTTGGCTTAATACACAAATATTCAAAACGAGTCGGATAGCGTAACTCGATTGAATTTAGTCTAGCATAGAATTGGTTGTTTGCCTGGAAACGTGTCATTCTTGTTGAGTACTGTGAGTCTGTGACCGTAAGTATAGGAATGAAGATTTCAAAGAAGAATTCGTGAAAATTAGATTATTGTTGTAGACTGAAACATATGTATCAAATGAGCATATTCTTGAAGGAAATTTGGAACTGATTTAATATCCAAAACATTCTTTAAACTGATTAAGCAAGAATAGTAGGTAAATGAAAGAACGAACATTTTATAACGATTTGTACACAATACATTGTCCAACATCAAATCAATCAGAAGTGTGGGAAACTACGATCTTCACATAATAAATTACATTGCAGAAGAGTTAAAACCAACAAGAAATTGTTAAAAATGAGTTTACCCGTTCTAGAGGTGAGAGGAGAAACTTTATCGGGCTAAGCAGGTCATCTCCGTTAATTTTAACACTTAACTAGACGAAAGGATTAATTACGAAATTATGGTGAAAAATGAAGGATCAAATTGGGTCGATATAAAAACGAAGAACCAAATCAAGACTAGAACCTAAAATGAGGGACCAAATTGAAAATTCTTTACGTATTAATGAAATAAAACTCAATATAGAGTTTAATATCCTACTTCTTTATTGAACACTTTTTTCTGTTCTTTTTTTTAAAAAAATATCATTTTTTAAAGAGGCTTGTTCTTAAAAAGTTTTAAAATACACCAACAGTTCTTCACTTCTTCCCACAAACAAATTTATCCGTCTATACTATTATTAACAAAATCTATATACTAGGAACTTCTAGGAGAAATTTGAGATACATAAGTACCGAAAAGCCATAAAAAACAAGAATTTCTAACTCAGAAAAATCCATTTCTTGTAACGACAGCTTTTATAGCCAAACAATATACATTTTTTTTTAAAAAAAAACCCCACTTATTTTTTTTAAACAGTATTTTTGTTTCGTTAAGTTCTCCAACCAAACAGATTTATAATCTCCACGATATACCAAAAATTATCGCCTGGAATACATACGGTATACTTTAATAAAAACTACTACAAAAAATTTGACAAAAAAATTACTTCAATACCATTATATTTGAACGCATGAAATTATATTTATGGGCCTAAAAAAAGAAACAGTATTTTATGACAAAATTTAATATATGTACACGTGCCACACGCCAAGTTCACTGGCATAAATAAATGTTACAAAAACCACTAATGTACGATAATATGGTACAATTAACAGCAGCCAAAGACAGCTATAATGTACATAAGCTCACATGTAAAAGCTGTATGCTTTTATTAATATATATATACTCACATCCACAATTAACTTCAGCAGCGCATGGCATGGACTTCTAATTCACCCCTTTGTAACACCTGGTCAACAGAAGTGACAAGTTAATAATATTCACCCTTTTCATATTGCAAGAAATTGATAAAACAAATGGAAAGACTTGATAATCCATCACATTTGAATAATGGCCCACAATATATATACCAAACTCCATTCACAAACCGAGAAAAATATCAGTCAGGTCGTGTTCGGGTGTAAGGATTAGATTTGAAGAGAGATGGGAAAATGGATTTGAAATGACACCCGTCTATATTCTGAATAGATCGCAATTACCAACAAATACAAAAACTAACAAAAGGACAATCCAACGGATTTGAAATCCATGGCTTCGAATTTCTCCTCCAAGTGCACCATGAGATGATATATATATGGAAAGTTTCTGTAGAAAATGCAGAAGAATGAAGGGTTTCTGATAGATACTAACCAATGGAAGCGTAATTAGCTTTGTGTGCACTCAAATGGATGAAACCTTCCTTCAGCAAACTCATGCATGCGGAACCGCTCCAGGATTTCGAAGGGCCTGAAGTGGCATTGAAAACGGAAAGAATGAACGAGAAAAAGTATAAGCAGAACAAATTTAACAACCAAATGACTCAGCAATAAACACTGGACGAGCATAATGCATATTTAATGGATTGCTCGATCGAGCATAATGGACTTGTACACATTTCATACAGAACACCGAATCTACTGGATATTTTACCAGCAAACAAAGACCTGAACGAAGAGTTCAAAAGAGACTTCTTGAGCTGAAAAACAGATCCCAAACAAAACAGCTTTCTCAAGCTAAGCTTTTTACATCTCTTTAGTCTGGCTTTGGGAAACATTTATCGAGATTGCCAGAAAGCAATTTTCCAGAACCATAGCCAACACAGTCTATGTTTTAATGTCTCTCTCAGATGAACATTATCGTCAAAGTTTTATGCATATGTCTATGTTTTAATGTCTCTCTCAGATGAATATTATAGCCAAAATTTTATGCATGATGCCCATATGAAGGGGAAAAAACCATATAACAAACTTTAACTATCAATGCAGCAGTAGATGCAAATATCATGTGCATAAAAGATGACAGTCACTCAAGTCACTTGTTGAGAGTTAAATGTATTCATCAAACATACAAAATTGCTTCCCGAGTTCGAGATAATCTACGTTGATTTTCTTCCATAGCATCTAATACATTTGAAGTCTCTGGTCCTGCGGCTCCCCCAGCTACAATAGAAGGGACGGGAGAATTTGGAGTCCAGATCTGTGTAGTTACAACTGTGAATGAGCTAAAATACTTTGGAGCTCTAATAAACTAAAATGATAAACTCCCACTCACCTTTATGGTGCTGTCAATTCCACTTGTTGCGATGACAGAGTCATATGGATGGCATTGTATACAGTTTACAACTGTACAGACAGAGAGTAGTGGTATAAGAACACCAGGAAAGGGTAACTGGCGCAGAGGTATATCATGTGTCGAGCATCAGAGAACTGATTTTGAACTCAATTGGCAGGCAAATGCTTGACCAGAGAAAGAACAGCAGGGAAGAATTGAGCATGATGAAAGCAACAAAAGTATAGATTCTGATTTAATTAAAACTTCAATCTGACAAAAAAATGTATTCAAGGTCCTCTTATTAAATGTGCACACTGTGTACCAGCATAAAAAATGTGATCCATTGATAGCATAGAACTCAAGCAACATAACAATCTCTCAATGAATCAAGTCAATGCATGCCATTACATCTTCCAATTAAATAACCAATCCCAAAATCATAAAAAAACTGGAAATCTTATGAAAGTTGGGAAAAATAAAATTGTCAGGATCACCGTGTGAGGATCACAAACACAAGCAAATAGCCGAGTGTTGTTACATCCACGTCATAAGAGTCATATGAGCACAAATCTAATTAAAAACAAAAACAGAATTGGAGATTTAATGAACTTTGCAAGACTCAACATACAGAAAACCATTTCTACATGAAAATTAAAGCTAGTCGATATCAAACAATTAGCAATTCATTTGCAATGATCTTGTAAAGCGAATAGATCTATGGGGACACTACCAGCTTCATCTCCACGCAGCATCTTTAATAATCGACCAGATTTTTTTTCCCAGATAAACCACCGTCCGTCATCACTCCCACTGGCAACATATTCGCCTGAATACAATTAATTAGTAAACAGTAAATTTTGTCACTAAGATAACCAACAATCACATTATAGCAAATCCAAATATTCAGAATGACTTTCACTCAAAGCACACCTAGCTTGATTGAAGTACTTGTATCTAAATAGGGGCAGCTTTTAGCCCGCCCATCTCTCCTATACAAGACATCCCAAGAAAGGAACATCAGTGCTCTGCGGATGTTCAAATTTTGTGAAAAGAGGAACATAAACCTTCATTATTTTATGAGCATAAATCTAGCTTAGACAGATTTTTTGGAGAACTTAGCAAATTTCACCTGTTTGTTGGTTCTTTATTCTCACCACCAACTACTACTACATCTACTTTGATTGGCATGATTTTATTAGGAAATAGGAATGTGAAGTTCAAAAAATTGATTTCTGTTCCTTCTTATTTCCTTTCTCACTTATCGTCCTTTTCCTTTTTCCTAATTCATGGAGTGCAAAAAGGCGGAGAGCTGGACAAGAAAATCAATGCTTACTTGGAATGATTTGTACAAAGTTCTGACACACGTTGAATCAGTTTACACTGTTCAATACAAGTTCAGCCAAAGAAATTTCTGTAAATTTGCTGAGAATCTTGTTTGGATCACTAACTATGTTTTAAGGTCACATAAGGAGCAATAAGCAAAATTTTAGTACGATTATCCGCAATGCCCATTTTTCAAACAGGAGTACACTTATCTATTTATTGAAATCAAACTACACAGTATTTTCGTGTGGACATGAGACATGAAATGCCATATGACCAAATCAAGACATTTTACTTTGATTTAGCTTCAAGAAGGGATTCCCAATGTTTGTCATTATTTTGCTTTCTTTAATCTAGCCCAAACCGTTGTCCAAAATTTGACAAATGCTGCTGCTTCTCTCAGAACCTCAAACCATGAACCCCCCATCAATCATACACGGAATCAACTTTTTTGTCGTAAGCATAATCATTAGTGTCATAAGGATCTTCTCAGACACAAAACAGCAAAAGATCTTTTATTATAACAAACAATTCATAGAGAAAGTAGCTAATACTGAACAAAAGAATATTATCCGCCACCCATTAAAATAAATATATCTAAATACAAGAATACGAAAAAATAAAAAAAATTCCTTTCCATCACGGCATCACCACCCGTACCTAAGTTGTCTTTCGTATATCAAGGTCACTATCCACATAGATTTGTCTTCATCAAGCCAATAATTAGGCAATACAAAAAACTGGTGGGATAGTAATATTTTACCGCAATATCTACTCCAACCAATTTTACCAAGAGTTGCGTATATTTTAAAAGAGGGTAGAATTCCACTACTGTAACTTATACATTCCTAGTGTCTGGGTTAGAATCATAGAAAATAAAACTAACCACAGATTACTACATTAATACTTTTGCAAGAAATATTATGAACTGTCCTATAAAGCAATTTGCATAAAAATACGAAAGAAAAAGGCAAAAAAATAACGAGGTGCGGAAAAAAAATCCAAGAAATCTTCACTTGTGTTTTACAGTCGCTTATTTGAGTTCACTCACATGGAAAGATTGCATAAAAGATATAAAAAAATACCTCTTTGGCCAACAAAACTAGCTTGTTTTATGTCGGTTCCTACGTTACAGTGACCAATATATCTCTGCTTCATATCTGTTACAGTCTCGGGCTGCAATATGAAACGGACAAGAAATACTTATGCTAATATAGAAAGTAACTAGCAGAAAGCAACCATAAAAAATATCAAACAGCCTGATAAAGTTAGTTCACTACTTTAGTGCAGGGTGTTTGTCACCCAGAATTCAAACATGGAACCATAACAAATTGAAGTAAACAAATAAAATCCAAATTCGATTCTGCTTCTGGAAAAGAAATGGAAAGAAAAGGGGGTTGTGGAGAAAGAATATAGTCGGCCACCCCTCCTGGTAATAGGACTTGAAAAAGTGGGGTTGTGGGAGGACTTTTGAGCATGAAATGCCGAGAAGAGAGCACAAAAATTTCAATTTCACTGTGTACCAAATATGGGACCATGGTTAAAATGAAAGAGGAAAGATACAAGCCATCACCAACCGAAGAAGCCTGAAGACCAGTCAGCAACCGAATCACAGTACCAACTACCAAGTACCAACCATGATAAAGAGCTAATAAAAGGAAAATAGCTAAACAATGAAGTGAAAGAAAGACTTCACAGATTTATACCCAATAAACTCACAAAGAAAACTGAGATTAGTTTGCTAAAAAAGTAATTGCATAAAATGACACTTAATGAAAGAACAAAATTTAAAAGATAGTGGAATAGACAAGAACCTGATATGGCACTTTATCATTTTCGCTTGACAATTGGGGCGACCCACAAGTACCATTAGGTCTTCCATTTTCCAATGCCGTATCATCTCTCCTGCGAATTCTTAAATTCAAGTTCCTATCAAGAATAGCAGAGTCAACTCCATCTCCTCCTTCACCCGATATTGATGTTTCAAAATCCAATTCTAGTTCTTCATATTCAGAGTCTTCTCTTTCTGGACCATCTAATAAAGCATTGTCTGCTTCTGAATGGTAGATGATATCACTCAGAGAAAGTACTCTTTCAGTTTGATATTCAGACTTCGACCCTCCATCGCTATGCATGTCAGCTTCAATTTCAGCTACAAAGTCATGTACATGGCATTGCGCAAAGATTAAGAAATAGTACTTGACCTTATATTATATTAGCTGGTTCGCATAATCACACAATTTATGATCTCCTTAGATTTGCTTCTGTATATTAATAGGCTGACTGGTGAACTTGCAAATCATAAGTTTGACTTACTATTGACATATAAAACGGACCTGGAAACTATTATTACTGCTCATGCCAAGATAAGATTTGCTATTGCAGCATGGAATAGAGACATTTAGCACCTAATGGCGCGAGTCACTAAAATTATATCGAGCGCCATGGCATCTATATATACCAAATATAATTCAGGCATGTATCCAATAATACTTGAACCAAAAAAATGGCTATTCAATAATATGAATGACGGAAACATTTGTCTATCCTAGCATAGCATGGAGAGGGCCCAATGTACTACTTTTTTGCTGTTTTTGAGGGAAATGAGATTATATTTGTTGGAAATTCATCAATCAACGGTTTTCCAACCTAGTTCCTATTCTGAAAATATTATAGGATTTTTTCCTTGTATTTTTAGACAGTAAATACTGTAAATAGGATAGTAGAAATCTGTTATATATTCAACCCTAATTTGTTACCTTTTATATTGTATTTGCTCTTTTATAAGAGCCCCTGTTTACTCGTTCACAGAAATAAGAGTATTTTTTCTCTTCATATATTTTCCAAGATGGTATCAGAGAGGGTTTGATCCTCTAACAACCCTCCGTTCACTTTGCCGCCTGCAGTTTCATTGCTGCGCTAAACACAGCCGTGTTTTTTCTCCAACAAATCCATCGGCATCCCTTTCAACTTTGCGCTTGCGCAGAGTTATTTGGTCTACTGGGCAGTGAGTGGTTTGGGCCTTTTTCTGACCAGCCCAATCTATTCATTGGGTATTTGGGCCAGCCTCCATTCCATACCGCTTTCATCGCAAGTTTTGGTCCTTTACGGCCAATTTTTTCTGCAGCTATGTCCGAAGTTCCTTCTGATACGAAGTCCACTCCTGCGGCTACGATTCCAATTAAAATTTCTGAGCCACAATCTGTCAGAATCACGACCATCCGATTAAATGGCGACAACTTCCTCCGTTGGTCCCAATCTGTCCGGATGTATCTCCGCGGGCAAGGAAAAATCGGGTATATCACTGGTGATAAGAAGATTCCTGCTGTTGATGATCCATTATATACTACTTGGGATGCTGAAAATTCTATGGTTATGACATGGTTGGTCAATTCAATGGAAGAAGATATAAGCTCCAATTACACGTGTTATCCCACCGCAAAAGAATTGTGGGACAATCTGAATCTGATGTATTCTGATTTGGGCAACCAATCTCAAGTTTTTGAATTGACCCAGAAATTGGGTGAGATCCGTCAGGGAACTGATCCAGTAACAAAATACTTCAATTCATTGAAGAGATTGTGGCAAGATCTCGACCTTTTCAACACATATGAGTGGAAATCTATTGATGATTGCAACCACCACAAAAAATTGGTGGTGGGCAGCCGCGTCTACAAGTTTCTTGCGGGCCTCAATGTTGAGTTTGATGAAGTTCGAGGAAGAATTATTGGGAGATCTCCTTTCCCATCCATTAGTGAAGTTTTTTCAGAAGTGAGAAGAGAAGAAAGTCGAAGGAATGTCATGCTTGGAAAAAAGAACACGGATGAAACAGTTGAAATTTCTGGATTTGTTGGTGATGGTGCAGCCTACAAGGCTAAAAATTATCAACGCCAGACAGACGAAAAGCCACGAGTTTATTGCGATGCTTGCAACAAGCCCTACCACACACGTGAGACGTGTTGGAAAATCCATGGAAAACCTGCCAATTGGAAAAGTCGCAAGCAAGGAGACCAGAATAAGCATGGACCTCCTACTGCCAATGAAGCCAACTCAAGTCTATTCAGCAGAGAGCAGATTGATCATCTTTTACAACTGATAAAATCCAACTCCTCATCCGGTATTCCTAGTGTTTCTTTGGCACAAACAGGTAGAAAGCCTAAAGCCCTTTCTTGTTTAAACTCCTCTCCGTGGATAATAGATTCCGGAGCTTCTGATCATATGACTAGTTTTTCTCATCTGTTTAAGACATATTTTCCTTGTCCCGGAAATGAGAAAATTAGGATAGCCGATGGTAGTTGTGCTCCTATTACAGGAAAAGGACTTATTAAACTAACTGAGAAAATTAATCTCAATTATGTTCTTCATGTCCCTAGATTAGCCTGCAATCTCTTGCCAGTCAGTAAACTGTCCAAAGATTCTAACTGTTCTATTACTTTTTTTGAATCACATTGTGAATTTCAGGACCGGAACTCGGGGATGATGATTGGGCGTGCTAGGATGATTGAAGGTCTTTACTACTTTGATGAATCACCCGCCAATAATCATAACGAAGCTCGGGTCTTTAGTAGTACTAGTTCAATCTCTGCTAGAGAGAAAATCATGCTATGGCACCGTAGATTAGGACATCCTAGTTTTATTTACCTAAAACATTTATTTCCAGAATTATTTAAAGGTTTGGATTGTTCCTCATTTCAGTGTGAAAGTTGTTTTTTCGCAAAACATCATCGTTCTCCATATTTGCCAAAAAGTTACCAGGCCTCTAGACCTTTTTATTTGATTCATAGTGATTCATAGTGATGTTTGGGGTCCTTCTAAAGTAACTACAATTTCTGGTAAACGTTGGTTTGTCACATTTATTGACGATCACACACGTTTATGTTGGATTTATCTGATGCATAAAAAATCTGATTTGAAAATTTTATTCAAAGATTTTTGCATGATGATTGAAAATCAGTTTCAAGCTAAGGTTGGTATTTTACATTCAGACAATGGAAAGGAATATTTTAACGAGCAATTAGGTGATTTTTTGAAAGAAAAAGGTATTCATCATCAATTTACTTGTCCCTATACCCCACAACAAAATGGCATTGCCGAAAGAAAAAATAAACATTTACTTGAAGTCGCACATGCCATAATGTTTTCCATGCATATACCTAAATATTTATGGGGTGAAGCAGTTCTCACAGCTGCTTATTTGATAAACAGGATGCCTACTAAAGTGTTACAGTATAAATCACCTCTTGATTGCTTGAAAGATTTCTTTCCAGAAACAAGGTTATATTTTGACTTACCTATCAAAGTTTTTGGATGTACTGTTTATGTTCATATCCCAAGTCAATTTCGTTCAAAACTAGATCCACGTGCTGTGAAATGTATTTTCTTGGGTTATTCTTCGAATAAAAAGGGATACAAATGTTTTGACCCTCAAAAAAGGGTATTCCATGTGAGTATGGATGTTTCTTTTGTAGAAACAGAACCTTACTTCACCAAAAATTCCCTTCAGGGGGAGAGGAATGAAGTTGACGAAAATTTTTGGGATGTTTCGAACCCACTTCCCAATGTTGTTGGTCTTACACAAGAACCAAATGTTTCTGGTACTGTTCCTTTAGGAAAACCAGAATCTGTGGTGCTCAGTAAAGAGGTCTCTCATGCAGGGGGAGGAAAAGTACTTCAACTTGATTCTGAGCTTCAGGTTTATACCAGAAAGAAATTTCATTCAAGAAATAAAGACTTGACTATCAATCCTGCACAACACCAATCAGAAAATCCGAGTTCTGGCACTGAAAATTCAGGTAATCCTACTCCCACTCAAATTCCAGATTTGACTTCCTCTACTTTACCAATTATTTCTGATCTGGATGTTCCTATAGCTGTTTGAAAAGGTGTTCGAAGTTGCACCGAACACCCTATTTCTAACTCTCTCTCATATCATAGACTCTCAAAAAGCCATAAAGCGTTTACATCTAGGATTTCACACTTGTTTGTCCCGAGGAATGTACATGAAGCACTGGATGATCCGAATTGGAGATTAGCAGTCATGGAGGAGATGAATGCTCTAAGGAAAAGTGGTACCTGGAAGATAGTTGATCGACCACGAGGCAAGAAAGTAGTCGGATGTAAATGGGTCTTTACGATAAAATGCAAGGCTGATGGGAATATTGAGAGGTACAAGGCTAGACTGGTGGCTAAAGGGTTCACTCAGACTTATGGGATTGACTACCAGGAGACATTTGCCCCTGTTGCTAAAATAAATTCTATTAGAGTTTTGTTAAGCCTTGCAGTGAATTTAGACTAGCCTTTGCATCAACTTGATGTCAAAAATGCGTTTCTCAATGGCGATCTTGAGGAGGAGGTATTTATGAACCTACCACCAGGATTTGAAGAAGGACTTGGCAGCGATAAAGTATGCAGATTAAATAAGTCCTTGTATGGACTCAAACAGTCGCCGAGAGCATGGTTTGAACGCTTTGGAAAGACAGTTATTAGCTATGGCTTTGTGCAGAGTCAAGCAGATCATACTATATTTTATAAACATTCAAGACACGGTAAAGTTGCAATCTTGATAGTTTATGTTGATAGACATAATCTTAACCGGTGATGATAAAACAGAATTAGTAGATCTCAAGAAGAGACTTGCCAACGAGTTCCAAATAAAGGATCTGGGAGTTCTTAAATATTTCCTTGGAATGGAGTTTGCAAGATCCAAAGAAGGTATATTTGTTAATCAAAGAAAATATGTTCTTGATCTTCTTGGAGAAACAGGTTTACTAGGCTGTAAATGGTTGACACCCCAATTGATCCTAATCTGAAGTTACAAGATGCCAAGGCCGAAAACCTTAATAATAAGGAAAGATATCAAAGACTTGTGGGGAAGTTAATTTATTTAACACACACACGTCCCGATATTACCTTTGTTGTTAGTATGGTGAGTCAATTCATGCACTCGTCAGGAAGAGAACACTTTGATGCTGTCTACAGTATTTTAAAATATTTGAAAGGGACTCCGGGAAAAGGGCTGCTTTTAAAAAAACATGGACATCTCCAAGTTTAAACTTACACAGATGCAGATTGGGCAGGAAGTGTTATAGACAGAAAATCTACATCTGGTTACTGCTCATTTGTTGGTGGAAACATTGTCACGTGGCGGAGTAAAAAACAAATGTGGTAGCTAGAAGTAGTGCTGAAGTTCAGAGCTGTTGCACATGGAATCTGCGAGGCAATGTGGATAAAAAGAATTCTTGAAGAATTGAAGATTTCTCATTCAGCTCCTATGAAAGTTTATTGTGACAATAAAGCTGCTATTTCTATAGCTCACAATCCAGTACTACATGATCGGACAAAGCATATAGAAGTGGATAAGCATTTCATCAAGGAGAAACTCAATGCTGGAATAATAAGTCTGTCATATCTTCCAACAGGTGAACTGGCTGATGTGTTAACAAAGGGTCTACCTAAGAAGCAATTTGATAAACCGACAAGCAAGCTGTCTTTGGAAGATATCTTCAAACCAGCTTGAGGGGGAGTGTTGGAAATTCATCAATCAAGGGTTTTCCAACCTAGTTCCTATTCTGAAAATATTATAGGATTTTTTCCTTGTATTTTTAGACAGTAAATACTGTAAATAGGGTAGTAGAAATCTGTTAAATATTCAACCCTAATTTGTTACCTTTTATATTGTATTTGCTCTTCTATAAGAGCCCCTGTTTACTCGTTCACAGAAATAAGAGTATTTTTTCTCTTCATATATTTTCCAAGAATATTGATAAATTAATAAAGAAATAATGTATATAAATTACAAAAAGTGAACCAGAGGTCCACGCAAAATGAGAAAAAACCGCAGTCAACTTAGCATAAAATAAGACTCCAATCCCAATGTACTAAGCAAGAGAGAGATTCAACTATTGAAGCGAGAGATTCACTCAAATTTCATTGAGTATGATACTTTTTGTCGAACAATGTAATTAAGCATGATTAGGATAGGATTATCAAAGACTAATCAAAAATAGGATATCAGCTTTTAAATGGGGAGATAAAATCTAATGAGATTCAGAAAAAAAAAAGTTTTGTATGTTAATAAATTAAATGACTAAATTTCTCTCAGTAAAGAAGTCTTGATAGATATGGATCACAAAAACATTAAATCAGAACAAAAAAAAACATTCTAGAGGAATAGAAGGTTTTATCAGTGAAAACGAAAAACAAATATAACAATAATAAAGAAGCTAAATAATCTTTCTTCCTTTTGTTGTTGCTTGAGTATAACATGTTGCTTGAATTTTAAATAGAGTTATTTGCACAAAAATCCCTCGTGAAATATCGAAAATAGTTATTTCACCTCTATGAAAATTAATTAGGCGTCTAAGCCCTTGCCATTTTATAAAATTGCACGATCTACCCCTGTTAACGTGATTTTTTGAACATGTGTTCGTGCAAGGCTAAGAAACCAATGTGAAACCCAATATTGAGTGGAGATTTCCCATACAAGAAATCGTGGAATCTTGCTTGAAGTTTCTTGCTCAACCTTGCTGTGTAGATCTAGAAAATTATATTGCAATGAATGTACTGTGTGAATCTGGAAAATATTAAAGATCAATAAAAGACTTTTTTTTTACATTCAATGTAATATTATTCAAATTAGGTTTTAGCCGCAACATGGGCGCGTGTTCAAAAATCGCATTAACAAGGATATACCGTGCAATTTTTATAAAAAGTCAAGGCTGAGATGCCTATTTAATTTTTATGGGGATGAAGTATGTTTTTCGATATCTTACGTTGGATTTTGGTGCAAATACTTGTTTTAAATATTTCAATCTAGATGCAATATGACCAAACCTCAAACAGAAGTCACTCAACTAAAAATTTTAGATATGCAAGATCTAATGATATCATCGTGGATGCCATTAAGAAGTAGATTTTTGTTACGTGCTTTTGAAACTATGCAATAGCTTCCTTTATTTGTGGTATCGAGTTTCTGAGATCTGCCTTTTAATAGTTTTTTGGTTGTCAACTCATATAACATCATTATTATTATTTGTGCATCCTATTGGATGATACTCAAATTTATGCAAAAAGAGAAAATCCTAATCAAGGGTCACATTCAGGCTAAATGAGATTACACAAAATCATTGATCTCATGTCCAACTCATGATGACCCCTGAAGCAAAAGTCTTCATACCAGGCAAATTAGGTAAGATGAAATAAGATAAAAGGCCGATTATGACATCAAAAGGCAAAAAGGAAACAAAAAATGGAAAACCTGCAGCGATGCTCTTCTTTATGTTTTCCACCTTTTCCATGACTTCAAAATCTGATGGAGCCAAAGCTTGAGCTGCAATAGCAAAGTCCAAGGCTTGCTTGTGCTTGTTTAACTGCAATGACCAACAACAGAATCAGTAACACCAATACTAGAACTACAGCAATGACTATTTTCTTCATATCTGCAGCAAAACGAATGTGAGTGTTTTTTTTTTTTAATAGGAAACTAAATCATATCATATTAACGAATGTGCGTGATCTAGTTATATGATAGTCATATTCTACATGTACTTCCTGAGGAGGGGTCCTGAACCACAAAGTTGCACTCCGGTCACCGGACATGCGAATTCTACAACAATTGAATCAAGGACTCCAAGAAATGTTTTGCCTGAATATCACTCAGTTACCATGGTCAAGCCTTCAGCCATACAAATTAATGCCCTAACTGAAGATGGATCAATTTTCCGGGCTTGATAGCAGTCCCTGATAGCCATGTGCACATCATTTTTCCATCTCCGCTGCATCAAGAGCAAAAATGGTTGACTGAATGGAAAACACAACTCTTGTGTAAATCTAGATGGAAATTGAAAGATACATAAATCATTAAAACCTTGAGCAACAATGATGCACGAATACACAAACACTCAAGCATAATAGTCGGCTCCATCTCATGACCAAGAAAATCCAAAACTTCATGGCAAGCCTCGATTCCATAATAATAATCCGACTCTCCTTTTAAAGCTCTGTCTGCAATCTGGATCAACTCCCTGCACTTTTTAAGCTGTAAGCACAGTAAAAATCAATCATCAGCAATAAAAAACCTGAGTCATAATTCAACTTAGAGTAGAAAAGGGTTCATACCCCTGCTGAAGTCTTGCTTCTTACAGGAAAACCGTTCAGATATATACCCCACGCAGAGGAGTGTAAATATGCTCCATTATGTGGGGGATAAAAGCTGATAAGCTTTGCGACATCTTCCGATGTGTACCTCATTGTACTGCCAGAAGCTGCTCAAAAGAAAAAATAATAATAAAAAGAATCTTTCCATGATTTCAAATTTGCCAAGCAATCTGATTAACACCTAGATCAACTCCACAATTAAATCAAATTATATATTTGAAGTGGCATGAAAAGAAACAAACACAAAAAAATATGTCCATAACAGGAAAAATGAAATTTGACAACTTGATTTCTTATGGTAGCAGTGCTCTCAGGTTAGATTTTGTGGCTGTAGAGCAGTGGATGATAGATTGAAGGGCAAGGTCTATAGAGTACTTTGCTTGGTCTGATTTAGACTAAAATTTTACGGATTTTCTAGCACAACCATGTTCATGTCAGCTGGTCGTTGGATAAACTGCACTTGCAAATATCTTCAGTTGATGGTAGGGAAAAAGCCCAAATTTGAGTTTCAACTTCTCTACGAATTAGATAAGAATCCTGTCGTGCCATTCAGTTGAAAACTCTAGCCATCCATGATTATAATGCCTCCATGCAAGGATGGAGCATTCCACTGGTGAAAACGCTTGCACATAGAAAACCTAATCGAAAAAGGAAAAAAGATGTGCTCTCACTAGCTCCCTGAAAGGCCGAGCTCAAGATGAGCTGAACAGTGTTCATTTAAAAAAAATGGGTATGGTTTGTAACTGTAATGCATTAACTTTTTTAGATAATTTGACTCTTCTGCTCTCACGGCATTCATCTAAATACGATAAACTGTGTCTTTCAGTTAGGTATCAAGAGCTTCCAACTGCCGAATGTGAAGCAAAGAATAATCAAAAGCCAATGAAGCAAAAATTGAAAACTCTATGCCCAACATTAGAGATTAGCGAACACCTAAATACCAGCACACAATATAAACTTTTTGCGAAGAAACATCCAAAAGTCCCAAAAACACCAATCATGTCACATGGATGATACAGTAAAATCACCTCATGCTCTAAATATTTAAACAACAAACAGCATACAACTTTAAAGTGGGGATGATGTAAAGGAAAAAAGCACAATCTTATTTTATTCAATAACTGACAATTAAGCGTCAAATACATACCGAGATTTGCATCCATCAAGTACACATGCTCCCCACTGTAACTAAGAAGAACCTCCTCACCATTAGGACTAAAAGTGACATGAGTAAGATGAAAGCTATAATTACCCTGGAAAGAAATAAAAAAGAACATAATTGCTACAGGGCAGCTTCTGCTGCTAAAAGGACAGAGAAACTTGTACATAAACTGAACTAGATCCAGTATAAAACACACACTTATACCCAAAGATGCACACAAAATAAATATCAAACCGACTCAAGGAGCAAGGTCAAAGGTATACCAAGCCCTATTGTATTTTTACTCCCTATATGTTCCCCACCCACTCTGTTGAAGTTAGAAGTAAGCTAGGATAAACTGGTCATAGAAGAGAGCAACCATCATCATCTAAAGATGCGTGTTCGGGAAATAGGAGAAAAAACAATGTACCACATCTTAGGAAATAGAATACTTGAAGGCTGAAGCCTATAGACTTGGAGAGTGACACTAAATTGTTACAAGGAGAATATCACTTCTGCAAAAGAAGTTTTAACCACCAAATCTGTGTTCCCACTTTCAAAATCTGCTCAAAGAATTTTGAAGTAAATGAATGAGGCTCTCACTATAGCTGACAATCATGATGCACATGTTCACTAATGGAAGCAATGACTACCAGATAAAGAACAAAAGTTATAATTGTTCTGAATTAGTTTACAGAGAACAGAAGCAATGATCTCAGGACAATATTAACTAACAAGGTCAGAAAGATGCATCGGACAAAAGTAATTGACGCATGGTGGTGATGGCATCTTTTTCTGACTAGAAGACATTGGTGGTAGCATTCGTCTATCATACAAACGCGCAAATGAATCACTGCAAGAATTTTGCAAGGATGTTATTAGATTCCGTCAATACACTACTCTAACAGGAATATAGCAAAATTAACTATGATCTACCTGCCGCCAACGAGAAGTAAATGAGGTCTAGCATAACTGATATCACAAGACTTCAACATAAGCACATGTTTGGGTGGATCTGCTAATGATTTTTTAGCTCCAGAACGCAAATCAAGCTGCAAACAAGTACGAGGCCACATCTTACAGAGAGTGGAAGAAAACATAAGTCACTTTTTACAACGAACAAAAAGCCAAAACCATTAGATTATGGCCGATGAATGTGTGCATATGCCTGTTTGTTGGGGTTCAGAAAAGGGGGTTGGTATCCTAGAACACCTTAACCAGCTGGATAATAATATGATAAATAAAAAATGAGTGTTTGACCGCTCAGTCGCTAAAACACAACACAAAAGATGACAAAGGAATTCCATTTACTTCCACTGAAGTCCTTGCCAGCATAATACTCGATACTGTACATGCAACCTGGTGATACTCTATTACAAGTACTGTATCCCAACTCTTATCTTAAGTCTGCCATGGAAAAAAAACATTTCAATGTGACTACTTTTGAGTGAAATAATTAACTCACGGGGTATCACTCCATGTCATCAGTTGCAACAAAAAATAGTCACAAGAATCATTTGTCCAAAATGGGGATGTTTAAATATGTCCTTGTGATTAGCACATTCTATCAGCTTAGAGGAATCTTTCATAGCACTAGCACCAGGACATTATAGGCTCCATTTCAAACTCTGGAGCTCTAATACCTCAAATAATGCATTATTGTCAACTTATTTAATTCACATCTTTTTTTTTTTATTTATAAGAAACGATATTACATTAGATACGTGGAGGCTATTAATTACAATAAGCGGACAAGCGATCTGCTCATGACAAAAATCTAAGCATGACTCTACTCATTTTTTTTTGATAGGAAACATATGTATTATATATAAATGAAAATGATAGATTACAAAAAGTGGACCAGCGATCCACGCTAGCTAGCTATATTCAAAGCCAAAAAGTGCTTCTAACAATCTAGATCAAAGCCAATTTCCAATCTCTATACAAGTCTAACATAGACAAAGATTTAAAGTTAGAACCCTTGAGAGCCCACGTGGCAACTCTCAGTTTGATTTTATCCCAAGTTTCCTTCTCTGATTCTTCACTATCTTCAAAAACTCTTCCGTTCCTCTCCAACCAAATCGACCAACACACGCAATGAACCACTACTAGCCAAAGAACTCTCCCTTTTTCACCTAGCAAACCTCCTAGATCAGTGGCAAAAAGATCTTTCGTTGTTTTCGGGATTACCCAAGATAATCCCAATTCCTTGAGGACCAGGTTCTACAAGTTCCATGAATACGGGCAGTGAATAATCATGTGATCTTGAGTTTCTCCTCCCTGCTTGCATAGAACACACCTGTTTGGGCTAAGGGACATGTTTGGGAGCCTCTTTTGAATCAAGTCGCAGGTAGGCAGTCTTTCCAAAGCAGCTGTCCATGAGAAAACCTGAACCTTTGTCGGAATGGTGGCTTTCCAGATTGGGTAGAAAAGAGGGAAGCTTGGGAAGCGCTCCTCTGGAAAGAAAGACTCGAAGAAGGACTTTACCGAAAAGACTCCGGAACTGTCCCAAACCCATTTCCTCACATCCTCCGCTCCCTCTACTAAGTTTACCCCCCTCAAAACTTCCAGCAGGTTACCTAGCTGGCTCAATTCATCATCCCTCAAATCGCGTCTAAGATGCAAGTTCCAGGTCAAAGAGTTAGAGGGAAAAGACGAGTCTCGACAGACGAAGAAAGAGATCTGCCTATTGTGCTCCCTAGATATCTGAAAAAGATTAGGAAAGATGTCCTTAAAACTAGAATTCCCCACCCAGCAGTCTTCCCAGAATCGAAATCTATCTCCCCCTAGAACCACTGCCCTCACAGAGTGACTGAAAGCCATATACGTCCTTGATATGAATTTCCACGGACTTCTAAACGTGTTATGTCTAGCCAATCCCGCATCCCATCCATTCTCTTGAACTCCATATTTGCTCGCTATGACTTTCTTCCAAAAAGTGTCCCCCTCCGATGAAAATCTCCACCACCATTTACCCAACAGAGCCTTGTTCCGAAGGCATAGGTTACCTATTCCCAATCCTCCTCTATCTTTAGGTCTACAGACTTTGTCCCAACCTACCAGGTGGCAATGAGCCTCCCCATCCGGTCCATCCCATAAGAAGTTCCGCATAAGTTTCTCCATATCCTCTGCAACACCTCTTGGGATCCGAAACAACGACAAGTAGTACACGGGGAGGGCACTCATTACTGCCGAGATTAGCGTTAGTCTGCCACCTCTCGAAAGGAAAGCTTTCTTCCATCCAGCTAACCTTTTGGACATCTTAAAGGTTACTGGCTCCCAGAATGAGACCCTTAAGGGGTTCCCTCCCAATGGCACTCCTAGGTATTGAATGGGCCATGCTTCCACCCCACAGCCGATCTCCCTAGCCAACCCTTCCTCCACTTCTTTATCACAATTACAGCTCAAGAGGGCACTTTTGTCCTTATTGATTTTCAAACCGGACATATCACAAAAAACAACCAGGATATCCATCAACAGCCTCACGTGATCCTCATTAAGCGCAAAAAACAGAGCGTCATCGGCAAATTGAATGTGAGAGACCTCAACCCTATCCTTCCCTATCTCCCAACCTCTAAAGATGTTTGACGCCTTTGCCTTGTCAATCAAGCGTCCCAAAACATCCGCCACCAAGTTAAATAAGAACGGGGACAGCGGGTCTCCCTGTCGTAACCCTTTCTCCCCCTTAAAAGTACCAGTCGGTCTCCCGTTGACAATAACCGAAAATTTTACATTGTTGAGGCATCCATTAATCCATTTCCTCCATCTATTCCCAAATCCTTTCTTAAGGAGAACAAAATCCAGAAATCTCCAATTAACGTTGTCATATGCCTTCTCAAAGTCAGCCTTGAAAACCCATCCTTTTTTCTTTTTCATTCTGAATTCCTCCACTGTCTCATTCGCTATCAAACAGCAATCTAAGATTTGACGGCCTTCAATGAAGGCACACTGTTAATGTGCAATTGTGATCTCAAGCACCTTCTTAAGACGCGAAGCTAGCACCTTAGCGATTATCTTGTAAAGACTAGTGACTAGGCTAATCGGTCTAAAGTCCCTAATGCGTAGTGACTCTTTCTTTTTTGGTACCAAACAAATGTATGTCTCATTCGTTACTCCATTCACAACACCTCCCTCATAGAATTCCTTAAACACTCTCTTTAAGTCCTCTTTAATCGTTTGCCAACACTCCTTAAAAACTTCCATTGAGAAACCATCCGGTCCCGGAGCTTTTGATCCTTCACAATCAAACACTGCTTTTTTAATTTCCTCATCTGTAAAAGGTAGCTCGAGCTGCTCCATAGAATCTCCGTCAATTGCGCTCCATTCTACCCCTTCAATACCCCACCCCCCTCTCTCTGGTTCGCTATAGAGTTTTGTGAAAAATTCTATAATTGCTGATCTGATAATTTCTTTATTGGAGCTCACAATTCCGTCTTCCAATTCCAACCTCTCTATACTTGTCCTGCTTCTCCTTTGGCTAAGTAGCGAATGGAAAAACTTTGAGTTGCAATCCCCTTCCTTTACCCATTTGACTTTTGCCTTCTGGGCTTCCATTTGCAATTTCCTACATGTTAACTCCTCTAACTCAGCTTTGACAGCTCTTCTTTCCTCCGCCACAGTATCCGATCCCGTACCTTCCCATTCTTGAGTATCCAGCATTTGAATCTTGTTTTCCAGCTCATATCTCCTCATGTCTAGGTTACCAAAAGTTTGTACATTCCACCTCTTAATCTCCGATTTCGTTCCCTTCAGTTTGCTCATAAATTTGTAGCCTTCCCATCCTTGAGGATTCTGATTCGACCACCAGTTGGTGAATTCCTCCTTGAAGGTCTTGTGCTTAAGCCAAATATTTTCAAATCTGAAGGGTGTAGGCCCCCACTCTTCCTTCGATGTATTCAGGATCAAAGGAAAGTGATCGGAAGTAATTATCGATAGCACTGATTGCCTTCCGCACCCAAACACCTCTTTCCATCCCCCCGATAGCAAGAATCTATCCAGCCTACACCAAATGGGTGAAGCCCTCATATTTGACCAAGTGAATTTTGCGTTCAGCAAGGGAGGATCATACAGTTCTAGCTCGTTAATCAAAGCGTCAAAGGCTCTTATGCTACTGGTTAAAGTGCTGCTGTTCATTTTCTCGCTTAATGTTCTGACCACATTGAAATCTCCACCTACACACCATAACGGGCCACAAATCTCCTTCAAACCTGCTAATTCATCCCAAAAAATCTGTCGAGCTCTTGGTCCGCATGGCCCGTAGACTGCCGAAAACCACCACGTTGAGTTGGTATCCTTTACTATTTCAATAGATACAGAAAATTCCCCAATCAAATTATCCTTCACTATCACCGTCCGGGGATCCCACGCCACCAAAATGCCACCGGATCTGCCCAACGCCGGTAATTCCACCCATTCTATAAATCTTGATTTCCATAGGCTTGCTAAGTACCTCCTATCCACCCGCTGTCTTTTAGTTTCCAAAAGGACCACTATATCCGGCTTCTCTCTACGAAGAATTGTTCTAATCAGCCCTCTCCTACTGCTCGAGCCTCCCCCTCTAATGTTCCATGAAAAAATCCGCATAAAACAACTGTATCGCCATAAGTAGACCACACCTTGGGACTCTTTAGTTTAAGACCACAGCCTCTGGAATTCCAAAGCTGACTCTTCGCACCTCCAATTTATCGAGACAATCTTTGATTAATTCCTCCTTGACAGCCGCCGAAACCCCAGCCTCCTCCTTTCTTGCTCGCTCCTCCGACATTAATGGCTTATCAATCACCCTTGGGCTTGGTTCTACCCCCCCTGCACCTACCCCCCTCCCAACAGAAAACAAAAGATTTGAAGGGTTAAAAGGGCTGGGATTGACTGGAATCGCCAACGGATCCGACTTGGGTTCAGAATCGCTCACGTGTCCCTGTGAAGGAATAGAGTACGAACCTGTGTCTGTTGCGAAGATGCCCCTCATGTCCTCGAGACATGAGCTTGACGGGGAATTGACAAGGGATTCGCCTACTACTGAACTATCGGTGAACGAATCAGAATCCTCCGAAGACAAATCGCCCCCTGTTTCTTGAAGAATCTCATCCTCAATAATCCCCAAGCAGTCACTTGTATGACCTTGTAAACCAATTCCTAACGGGTCTGTGTACCAATTCCCTTCACTGTTCCCAGCGTTTCCTGCAGCTCTTTCTTGTCTTCTTGAGTACACAAACTTAAAATGTGGAGATGAAGGACTCTCCAACCCTTTGCCCTTCTCTTTAGAATTCGTCTCTGTCGTAGCCTCTTCAAACGCCCTCAAGGACTGTATTATTCCTCGTTGAAATTCGCCCACCACTTTTGGGCATAACCTTTTCAGAATTTTGACTTGACAACCTCCTAGAATAGGTTCTGAAGCCCATGATCTATCACTGCTGCCTCCTGCTTCCAAAGGGGTTCGATGCGGGATCCCCTTATCTGAAATATTCTCCACTATCACGTCCTTTTCACTATTCCGGTTGTTAACAGCTACTTGCCCCTTAAGCTTATCTGCTAGATGCACTGTTTCAGTCTTTTTCAGTCCTTGTTTACCATCGACTTCCAAAGAGGGATCCTTTCCTAATACTACTGCTTCCTTCCCTGCTCGTCGTCCTATTATCCCTTTAGGTCCGTTCATCACTGCTTGAGCGTAAGAGCGCTTTTCATAATACTCGTAAGCTGCTGGATTAACCGTTACCACTTCAAGTCGCACCATCAAGAGGCCTCGATGTGTTGGAATTTGCACAAAGCCGTTGATGAATCCTCCTTGTGTCCCGACCACCTTAATTTTGGCAGCCGACAAGTCTCGAAGAAAGATGGTGTCTTGGCTAATATCCAGTAATCCTCCACACAGTTCCCCCACACTCCTGAATATATCATTTGACCATAAATCCCAAGGCAAGCCAAAGATCCTCACCCAGCTATTGCAGCAAGCAAACATCTCTACTTCACTATTGATCTCTGCTCTCCAACTTTCAAAAAACAGCGTCACCCCTCTATCAAAATAGCCTTTCTTCAACCCCACAAAATAAGACGCCTCCTCTGCATTTCTAGGCCACCATGCTGCCTTATTGGCCTGGAATGGAAATATCTCTATCTTTCTCTTAACATCTTGGCTTAAACAGAAACCACCGCCTCCCAAGAAATATTGACCCGTGCCTTGGTGATGATGATAGCTTTCTGCCACTCCTTTACTGAGCAGGGGCGGATATTCTCGTTAGCCAAGAGGTCTTGCGTTTCCATGTTCTCCATCTTCTTGGTTTCTCGCTGCTTAGAACAATCGACTCCCTTTCTATCTCTGCCATAAGCCGAGGCATTGGTGTTCTCCCTTTGTAAAAAGAAGCGTAGATGATTGGCCAGCTTAATCCAGCCACCCTCTGCACGACCACTGGGGATGATTACACGCTGCTTGACACCCCCCTGCGCTATTTTCAACACTTCCAGAAACCTGCCTCTATTGTTGAAATACTTGTGCGTGGATACCACAGCTTCCTGCCCTCTGAACTTGTTGAAGACGGGGCTAGAGATAGGATTCTTTATGAACTCCCAAAGTTTCGCCCAGAGCCACTTCGCGGAAATGACGTCTAACTCCAGAGGGAAACTCGCTTTCCTCGTTCTTTCGATCAGGCAAATCGAAGCCCCTTTCTGGCCCTTTCTGATAATGAACAGCTTCTGTTCGATTCTAACATCCTTCGTCACTTGTGTGGACCTTCTCTCGTAGGACCCCGATCTGTACTGGTTCTTCGCTTGTGTAGACCTTCTCTCGTGGAACCCCGATCTGTACTGCCCACGCCCAACCCACCTTGGCATCGTAGTCGGAAATGCTCGTCGGTTCGAAGTCAAGATAAAGCTGGAAAAAGAAAGAAGAAAGGTTCTAGGAAGGAAGCGAAAAAAGGTTCAGGGTTAGTATGGAGATGGGGGGCAGGGAGGAGAGAGAAGAAAAGGGCGGGAAGAAGAGTTAAGGGCTATGGCCGGTCGGATCTATGGTCGGAAGTCTGAGGGGAAGAAGGAGGGAGGTGGGCTTGGCGTAGACATCGCGACGGGAGGGTTTTTCTTAGAGAGAGAAATTTTGTCCATCAACAGTCTTTTGAGTGGCTAGATCACTGAAGAGTCCATATTCAGACTCTACTCATTTTAACAAATGACAAAAGTCCAATCTTAATACATCTGTGATTGAGGCATTCTCAAACTCCACATGAGACCCAATCCAAGTAGATGTTCGAATCTTGATCTTTTCCCAGCACTTGTCAATTGACTCTTCAATGTTGTCGAAAATTCTTCTATTCTTCTCCAACCACCCATACCAACATATGTCATGAACCACCACTAACCCAAAAATTCTCCCCTTCTTGCCAAGAAGATGTCCAACATCTGTAGCGAATAATTCTTGCGTTGATCTTGGAACCACCAAACCAATCTGAGTTCTTCCAAAGCTCTAGCCCAAAAACCACTCATGAAGGTACAATGAAGCAACATGTGGTCCTGCATTTCCCTCTATTTAATTCAAATCTAGGCTCTAAACAATGAAATGTCAAGACCTTAGTTCATAGATGTCAAGGTATTAGCAGTGTGAGTCCTGATAACTAAAATGCAGGGTCTTAATGATAAACCTTTGCTGTAGGGTGGCACAATACACAATTGATTTACATGAGACAGTGGCACCATTTAAGAGTTAGACAAAAATGAGACATTAATAATGCAAAAAAAAAGATTTTTAGAGAGGAGAAAGATGATGTAGCAGGATGCAGCAGAAATGTAAGACGAGGAAAACATGAGGACTTAAAACTCACAAGGACGTTACGGCATTCTTGGTGAGGGGACCCAGCGGCAGGGCATGAAGCACATTCACGAAAATCATGCTGTCTCAGTGTCCCATCTTCACTAGCACTCCACACCACATTGGGATTTCCGGCTTCCACCTAAAACCAAGTTAATAAGTTTGCAAGCACAGAAACATCGCTCCCATTGTGTCAACATGTAATAACTTTTGAAAGGAAAGAAAAATAGCTTACAGCTAATTTTTTAATCCTCCTTGTGTGACATTGAAAAAGTGCTAATGGGTTGCTTCCATGATCCTCCTGTTCTCTGCCGTTTAAACGAGATAAATTGAACAGTCGCACCTGTAATAGAAAAGAATTGTTTCGGCAAAAAAAATATATAAAATACATATCAAGTTTAGTAATACATGATAATCTACCATGAAACATTACCTCAGCATCCCCTGCCCCAGAAACAACCAATTCATTGGAAGTTTCGGGAACGAATTTTGTACAGAATATGTTAGCAGAATGGCCAGTGTCAATGGAGTGCAAAAGTTTTCGGTTTGAATAAGACCAAATATTAAGCTGCAGCAAATACAGAACACATTTTCAAATCATGAACCAGATAACTTATGTGACCGTACATCACTAAATCAGGCACCCAAAGGAAGTTTCCTATCACAATAGGAAATATTCCAACAGAAAAGCTGCTCGCACAAAACTAAACAATAATGTTAAAAATAGCATATGCTCTATGTCATACACATGTTATCGCCGCTGTGAAAGAAGATGAATCATTAGAGACATAAATACTTGCTCACTATATTCTTTTTTTCCTAATGATGACCAACAACTAACCATGATATTAACCATAATGATAAATGAGACTAGCTTGAGTTATTAAATGCACTGCGATAAAAATACTCCACATTGGCAGTTGCTTTACTAAATCTACGACTTTCAGATGGTAAGATTGCATTCTGCCCAAAGGAAAAAATATCTGGATCACCCTCTTCGAGAAACAGTCCAAAGAATGTTCTTTGGATAGAAATTGCTTACCTTATCTTAGGTCTACATTGGGGATTATTTTAAACTCTAATGCTGATGTTAGTGGACCCAAAACATTCACATGTGCAAGTCTGGTTCCACGTTTTTTTTGGGTATCAATTCAATATTTTTGTAGGCTTCTCATCTATAAAGACCATTTCTTGGAGATTTGGTGATACTCGGTCGTAATAATAACTTTTGACTCTATATATCGGTGGGAGTGTGCTAAACCTCACAAGCAGTGAGCAATGCCAACCAAAAACAAAATGTCCAGAGAAAGCATAATTTTTCTGGTCATCTACCTGTTGTTAAGCGGGCTTTCATAATCATATGCTCACCAAAAAAGTGCTAAATAATATGATTATCCTAGCCATCCACCTATTTGATAATTATAGAAGAAAAACATGAAGAATTAGTAGACAAATGTGCAGTACGTGAAAAGCATAGGAGGTTTCTCCAAATTTTCTAGTGGATCAGGAAATGACCTTGAGCATAAGTTTGCAGTGAGCTATACTTACTGCTAAATATTAAGCAACATCAAGAGTTAACCACACTGAGGCATGTCGTCCAATCTAGGTTTATAGTAATGTTAGGTGATTATTTATGCATGCTATAGTAGAATCATACTCGTGTATCATCGGACCCCGACACCAACAGCGAACCTTCTGAATTCCATGCCAAAGCATTTACGCAACCACGGTGTCCCTGTCAAACCAAAAAAAAAACCCCTTCATCTAACTATTCATAAAAATCAACCACTTCACTTGTATTAATATGTCTTAAAAGTAATGAAACAAATAGAAAACACATTAATGATTTACAAATACAACAGCATTGGTACATGGCCATTCCAGCCAACAGTGTTCTAAATGGCGGTCGAGGCGGCCGCCTAGGCGGTAGGCGGCCCTCGACCGCCCCGCCTTGGCATTAGGCGGCCTCTTCAGGCGGCCCCAAGCTGTCCCACGGGCGAGGCGGGCGGCAAGGCGAGCGAGGTGGCAGTGGCGGGCACTCGGGCGGGTTAGGCGGCCAAAGCGGTCAACAAATTTTAAATTTCAGTCAAAGGTCAGAGTCACTAAATTTAAAAACCTAGTCAAAGTCTACCAACTTTAACACCTTAGTTACTTGAAAACACTACCCACTTTCTTTTGTTTTCCACTTTTGCTTCAAGTCTTCTTACCATCAACCACTAGGCCCGCCGCCGCCGCCAACAAGCCTCTTTAGGTTAGGTTTTGTATATTTAACATACTTTTACATAATTTAAGCCAAAGTCTAATGATATTGTTTAAGATTATGGGGTGTTAGCATAATAAAGATGATTAATATATGTGATTGCATATAAAAAAATGCTAAAAAAAATTTAACCGTCTAGGCACTAGGCGGTGCCTAGGCAGCCGAGGCGGTAGGCGGTCACAGACCGCCTCGTTACCGCCTCCCGCCATTTACAACACTGCCAGCCAATAAATATTCAGTATCATAACTCAGAGCTCACACATTGAAACTCTGAAGGTTTCACAAAATCTCAAGTTCTTAAAAAATTATTCGACCCATAGAATTATGTCAATATGAACCCCTAAATATATATTGGGCCATAAGAAAATAAAACCCTCATATACATGAAATGTTTAAAGGCTAACTATCAATTATAGCAACTACCTATGGAGCTCTCAAAAGGATCAGCTAGCTAAAAGATACTCTTAAAATGTTAAGTAGTGTTTCCTTAATTCATACTCCTTGAGGTATTTGACTCCTTGTTCAGTATACTTGTAAATTCAAAAAAAAATAATAGAAATTTTAATATGTTCGACTGATTTGACATGAAGCCACTAGAAATGACCTAATTAAACCAACAATTCTGAGATCTATTTTTCAGTTGCAGTGCTTCTGTAAGCTCGAAGTAGAAGCACGTCAAAGAAAATGTAGGAGCTGACATTCATCTCTCACTTTTGAAAGAATGTAGTTTAAGGCAAGTAACTGAGAGACAGCAGAAACAAGAACTCATTTCGCAAGTAAAAATTTTCAGGAAATGCCTATCGGTATTCAGTTCACATTATAAGAATATTTTATTGGCTACACCATTAGAAATTCATCTTGGTACCCGTTTCTCCCACTCAAAGCACCATAAACTAATTCAATTGACTCATTTTTCATATGGATCAAACCCATGAACCTGTCAAAGACTAAAAATATAAGAAGAGTGCTTATCAATACCTTCAGTTCACTTTCCAGTGACATCCTTCGTAAGAGTGAGGAATGTGTTTGCACATCTTTATTAAAATCCTGAACATAAAATGGAGGAAGAGTAATCACACTATATTCTCACCCAAGTACTGTTCAAACACCAGAACCACAAATCCACACCTTTCACAAATCCCAGATAACCTTCTTCTGAAGTATTTCAAATGGCAGTATGCTTGTTCAATATTTTCAACTACACGTTCAGATTACTTAATTTCAATGAGTACCTTATACATACTCGTAACTTTTCCATATTGGAAAACAAAATATATTCCCAGACAGGAATAAGTATCATAAATTATGGCATTTCAGCAAATCCCATTTCTCTCAAGAAACTTTAACATTCCCAAAAAGAACTCAAAAGATTCTGGTTCATACATTTCCTTTCGAAACAATCTAATCAGAAAACCCCATTAGATGATAACATCCCTCGTATCACTGAAACAAATTAATAATCAAATTTTGGCGAGAATTCGACAATCCTATCAAAGCCACAACTCATTAAAGCATAAGAAACATATAAAGAATGGTGTATTCTGAATAAATGAGAAGAATTGGCAACAATTCGGTAATGAATGTGAGATTAATAGCAGGACAAACATGGTGAACCCCGATTGTTCGACTGTTGATGAAATTTGTGATGCTGCCGTCGTGAAAGCAGATTGAGGAGTCCATTCAACGACCGAATATGGCCGAAATAAACAAAAAAAACCGCTGGTTTATCGCCAATTTCCCCTTTTCATCAAGCCTTCGTCTATCTTTCTATACAGTTAGTTTACACCCGCTCCACTACGCTAATGGAGGAGAGACAGGTCGATCGTGTATATATTTGTTGGTAGTAAAGGAACACGTGTCGTCCTCTAAGTCTCTCACGTGTGAGCACTAATTGGGCTACTTATAATGGGCTTTTGTTTGGGCTCCAGAACATGGACCCAAATGAAATAATCTATTCTGTTTAACAATCGATATGTAAGAAAAATCTCTGGTTTTTTAATTGAATTTGTAAAAAAATATCAAAACCTTTTTTTTTTTTTTTTTTGGCAAAATGCCCTCTCGTCCTAATACACTTGTGAAATTTATAGTAAAAAATATACAAATTTATTTTATTAATTTTGTGAAGAAAAAGTTGAGAAGTGTTTATTAAAAGCTCTTTCAAACACTACCTATATTATTAATTGTCAGTCAATATTCAGAATAATTATTTTGCTCATTTCAAGTTAATGAAAAAATATATTGTTTCTTTAATTGAATAAAATTTCAAAAAATTTGTATAATAAATTTATGTGTTTGTGTCGCAAATAACTATCATCAATTGATCTTCTCCGTCCCAAATATAAATGTTGCATTTTTTTTTTTAAATCAATCCAAATATATACCAATTTCATATTTAGTATTTTTTTCCCAATCTTTCCTCATCATTAAATAAGTTAATCACTTGAAATAATTTTTTGTCGTATCAAAACATTCATAAATAAAAGTAAAAGTGAAATTTTCTTTTATAAAATTTCAATAGCTTTCTTAATATGTGTGAAAACACACGTAAGTTTAAATATATACAATGGAGATAATAATTAACAATGGTAGAAAATCATAAAGCAGTTGATTAGATTGAAATCATTTGCGTGCAAATGACCATTCACATAGATTGCTAATATGTATTATTTGTAAATAAAATTATTTTAATTATATGATATACATATATATTAGTATTATTTTATTTATTCTTTTACCAATATATCATCATCATTAATTAAGTTAATTATTTGGAATAATTTTCGGTCGTATCAAAACATTCATAAATAAAAGTAAAATTGAATTTTTTTTTCCCCTAAAATTTCAATACCTTTCTTAATATGTGTGAAACACTCGTAATTTTAAATATATGGAATGACGATATAATTAACAATGATAGAAAATCATAAAGCTATTGGTTAGATTGAAATCAATTGCGTGCAAAGGACCATTCATATAGATTGCTAATATGTATTATTTGTAAATAAAATTATTTTAATTATGTGATATATATATATATATATAGATATATATATATGTTCAACTGCACCCCTTGGGTGCAAGTGAAACTTGGGCGCCAGCCCATGTGGCGCCCAACTCATCTTTTTTTTTTTGTTTAATGTCACGTGGGTGGGCTGGGAATTAATTTTTTAATCTCCAAAAACCTTTTCTCAGATCCCCAAATGTAGCGACATTATTTTCTTCTACAGCTTTCTTCAACAAACTGAAGACCCGATGCCGCTCACCTCAGCCGTTGTCTGACCAAATCTCAGCCCACGCGAAGGTTCTTCTTCCTCTAACATAGGCGATTATATATAAACCCCTTTTTTTTTTCTTCTCACGTTTAGTTTGTTTGCGATTTTCAGAACCCTTCAAGTGTTGTGCTTTTGTCTATTTGCCCAAGTTCTCCGCCGTCGAACAAGCTAATGGTATTTGGTTGTAAGATTAGTTATATTTCTGTTCTGTAGGGTGTCTTGTAAGTTTCATACCTCTTTAGAATGTCTAAGTATCTTTTTGCGGTGTCTTACTCTTACCGTACACACAGGTTGCCTAAAATGGTGCAAAAAATTGTTTTTGTCATTCTTTCTGTGTTGGTCGGTTGACTACTTTCTTTCATCTGCACTACACTGTAATTTTTGTTCTCTTCCTTTTTTGTTCAGTGTGCCCAAATTACTTATATTTCGTTTGATACTGTTACTTGTTTGAATAATTAATTATTGTCGGTATGATATTCAATGTTAGAAATTAAACGAGTGGCTTGTGAACCTGTCTGCACATGCGCTCTGAGAATCTAATCGGAGAACTACAAGAATCTTATGTTTTCCAACTCCTCAAAATGTTGCTTAGTTGAATAATTATTTTTGGGGGGACTAGGGAGCAAGTATGGCTTTTGGTGTAAATGTGTTCCAATCGAGGAAAGTTTTTTCGCTTCATTCTACTGATATTACTACACTGAATTCAGATGTGAAGTAAACATCTCGCTTATATCAATTAAAAGCTCTACTTTTTTTTTTTGGATAAGAAACAATGTATCTCTGAACTAAAGGATTCTGATTCGTAACATTTTAAGCATTATAATTATGTTGATTTGAACCCTTATTTGATTAACTACATCTATGGCATCAGAATTTACATTTTAAGCTGTCACAAACATGGCAAGGCCGCTTTTTCCTAGAACCAAAATATTTATCTCAAGTGTAATATCTCTCTAAAACTTCATTTGTTTGTAGCAACTTTTATTGGTTACAGAATGCATAATTTTCTATTGTGCCTATGAATTATTCTCCATCTCTTCTTCCATCTAACACACGACAATGTGGGTTCTATTTCTCTTCCTTAGTTAGCATCCAAGGTATTTTGTTTTTAGAACTTAAGTTGTTGGTAGCAACTTTTTCGAATTGTTTTCATTTGTTCCCAGTCAAAATTGAAGATTATAAAATTGTTTATTAATTTTTCATTCTAGGGAAGAACATACGTTGTATTCGTTGGACATGAGCCAGGTCTTTATGACACATGGGCAAAAGCAAGCGACCAAGTTATTGGATATAACTATGCTGTTCACGATTCCTTCGAAAGTAGAGAGGAGGCAGAAAAAGTTTATCATGCATATATGGTGAGAAAATCTGCATCGACTATATTTCGAAATACAAGAAACCAAAGTTCACATGCAAATCTGAGTTCAAGGACTGGAGCACCGTTCCGGACTACAGGGAACCAAAGTTCACATGCAATTCCGAGTTCAAGGACCGGAGCACCATTTACAGGGAACCAAAGTTCACATTCAATTCCGATTTCAAGGACCGGAGGACCGTTTCGGACTACAGTGAACCAAAGTTCACATGCATCTTCAAGTTGAGGGACTCAAGCATCCTTCCGGACTACAGGAAACCAAAGTTCACATTCAACTTTTACTGCAAGGACTGAAGTGAATATGACTAAGTTGGAGGAAATACAACAAAACCTAGATGAAATCAAGAGGATTGTCGCTATGGTAGAAGTGAATTTGGAAGCACTAAGAATTAGCAAAGATAATTAGAAATATTATTCTAAGTTGTTTTCTAGTTTGAATTTTACTATATAACTTGTTATGTTGGCAAAATTGATGCATTTCCTAAAATTTTATGGCATTGTATGACTGAATTATTCCCCTGTTCTACTATCTATTAATTAATTTGAGAGATGGTCAATGCTATTTATCTCTTGTTTGGTTTATGTGCGCTTGAGTTAAGTTTTTTTGGTTTTTTTTTCTTGGCCTCCTCCTATCATGTATCATTTCTATGAAAAATTGGGTGGTTTGGCCAATTGGCTGCCGCCTACTTATATTTTTTAATGTCATTTCTGTTACTTCGTGCAGAGGCTGTTTGAATGCGAGTGAATTCAATATTTTGCATTGAAGTATTATGATCATTTGACTTGTTTGTATTTATTTATTACTTATGTTAGCCCAGCAAATAACAGAAAATGCCCAATTCCCATATTATTATTGCATATGACATTCATTTGCACTTTAAGCCACCGAAAAATAACAATAAATATGCAAATTTGTACTAATGAAAGAAAGTTCAAAAGAATCAAAGGGAAAATAAGCCCAAAATTATCCAAAAATCGTAAATCAATATTTTCAGCTCTGATCGAAAATTTCGAACTCAAGACAACAATAATTTAAGATAGGAGGTGAAAAAAAAAACACCTTCTTCAATTTGGGAAACATTTAACAAGCTTACAACAAACAGGGGACGCCACAAAATGTCGAATTCGAGCATATATGGGAATGTGTTACTGATACTATCCAATCCAAATATTCAAACCCAACTTGTTGCTACACTTTTCCTTCACAATTGATGGTGGACACAGTAGATTCAAGAACACTCACGAGAAACAGCTTTGTTGAAGCTTCAGCGGACACCGAAAACCGAAACAAGTATGTACTTGTTAAATAAGAGGTGGATACTGTTGGGCCTGCTGCCGAACCCTCTTCTTGTACTCGACGGCATTCTGCATGCGTATAGTGAGTTAATTAAAACCAGGCAACACCAAATTCGAAATTGTATCTACTCAAAGATGGTAAGTAGCTAATAGCATTCCCAACTGTATCCGACCAAAATTTTCTTAATTATCACATAATAACTTTAATGATAAACCTTTGTTTAATAAAAACTCGAGCAAAATTTGAACCTAAAAAATTTGGCAACTTGAGGCATTCTTCAATATAAATGGAACATCTCACGATCACATAAGGACAACTGAAAGTCATGCTTTGTCGGTTTTGATCCAATAAATATTGAACTTCGCATTCCTCAAAAACAAGAAAGATATATGTACTGAACTTCGCATTCAACATGCTATCATCCAAATTTGGATGGTAAAAAGAGAACTAGATATCTAGCTTGTTAATCTAAAATTGGCTATAGTAAGCAGTAGTACCATATAACTGAGACAAACATATCAAACGAAGTGTATGACTACAACGTTAATATTACCAGACACAACGTTAATATTAACAGCCGTTACCTTGGATTCTGATCAAAAATCTTCTTCATCTGAACCGTCATCTTTGTTATCATTGTTTGCGCTTGACCTAGTAAACCAAAAATGAAAAAAATATGATTAATGGAATCTATAGCTTTAGAAGTACAAATAAACAAAATTAATCAAGTAATACTTGTCTAGCAAATTTGGGCAATTGCGTTTGTCATGCGACACACCACGACGTCCACATCCACGACATTGTCTACCCTTCGAGGTTGCCTTCTCCTTTGTTGAATTCAATCTCTTCTCACATCCCTTTGTTCTGATTACACAAGGATCAATGATAGCAATGGCCTTATCCACGGATCTCCTGTTTTCACTTGCATTTCTTGATGGTATGCAAATATTCAACTCCTTCATTTTGCAGTCAATATGATCAAATTGTTCATGCAAGAATTTTGTTCCCTCTTCAATCATAGATGCTGCATCTACTAAAGCAGAAGATCTAAAAGATAAATTCCAATGCCTTGACATCAAACACCTCTCTGGATCGTCTATCACATTTAGCTCAGACAAAGATAATAATGCTCCTACTTTTGCGCCTTGGGTCCACCGTTTCAAAATATACTTATCAGGCAAGTGGAAAACCTGGTTGACACGAAAAAATGCTAGCATATGCCTGCATGGAATGCCGTCAAACTGAAATTTCATGCAACTACAATATACATCATTTCTCTGCACGTCATGTTTAAGCACCCTTGGTTTCGATGAAGAAGAAGCTTGAAAATTCATTACATGATAAACCCAAAACTCGATTTCAGTACATACTTGTTCCACATAATAGTGATGACTCTCACCTACTTCCTTTTGAAACTCCAACCATTTCGTTTTGGTATAAACTTTCACCATTTGAGTTTCCATTGGCCAATTTGACATTACTTTTGGGCGCTCATTCATATCAATATGATCTGCGACTAACTCATTGTGTCGCTGGTTCCGAAGTGCCTTATTAAAACGAACAATAAAATCCATCAATGCATTCTTGTTAGAGATGTAACGTTTGAAAAAGGCATGGGAACTCTCTGATCTTTGACTGCTTGAAATTCCTGCAGAGAATACATTTAGGAAATAAGTTGGCACCCACCTATGTCTCAAATCATACATCAAAATCAGCCAATCATCTTGGACCAAGCCAGCAGACTCCATAACCATTTTCCATGACTCCTTCATCACTTGTTGTTGAATGTACAATGACATTTCTAATGCTTTGGTAATGATCACGGAAAATCACAGGACTCAATTTGTCTGGAAATTTGTTTAAAATGTGCCACAAACAATATCGATGCACTGTTTGGGGAAAAACTTGGGCTATGGCTTTGGTCATGGCAGGATCCTGATCAGTGATGATCAATTTTGGTGCACCACTAGACATTGCTTTTAGAAACTTACCTAGCAACCAAACAAAAGATTTTGTTCTTTCGTCACTCAGAAATCCACAGCCAAAGAGGATGGTCTGACCGTGATGATTAACACCTACAAAAGGTGCAAAAATCAGCCCATATTTGTTGGTGTTATATGTTGTATCAAACACCACTACATCGCCAAAGACAATGTTTGCCCTCCTTGACACAGAATCTGCCCAAAAACACCTGCTAAATCTGTTGTCTGAGTCCGTCTCATAATCAAAAAAAAAAGTTGAACACTTCTCTTTCTCAGATTGCAAAAAATCAACAAATGTTTCAGCATCCATTCCCATGTGCTCCTCCCTTAAACTTCTCTGATAGTTTCTCAAATCTCTTTCTGTACAACCTACGTTCTCTGGCCCTCCATGATCTATCTCAAATATTCGCATTTGTTGACAAGTTGGGATATTGACTTCTGCAAATTGTTGACTTAGTGCTTTCTTTGATACAGAAACACTGCGATGTGAACGTAACAAATGGACCTTCGAAGGAGTAGCAAGCGGATGATTATGATTTTCTACAAAAGTACTGATCATCCATCCCGTACCATGTTATTCATTCATAACTGAAATCTTTGCCTTACATCCAGATCGTATGTCTCGACGAGCTCTGTTTTGTCTTGGTTTATCACTATTTGCCTCTTTACTCCATCGAACTTCATCTGTCTTTCCTTCCTTAAAGCATACAAATTTTTTCCAAACAACTTCACTCGTCTTCTTACTTCTCTTACTATTGCTAATTCTCGCACTAAATCCAGATTCTCGTGCGTATTGGTTATAGTACGAATATGCATCATCCAATGATTCGAATTTCCTTCCAATATTTGGCTTTCGATCATCTCCAACTTGAGGGATGTATGACTGATCATCCCCACTGCTTTCTTCCATCTCTGTAAAGTATGACAATCATACGTTTTAATATAATAATTTTTAATAAATTCAAAAAACAAATAATTAACAATATTACTAATAATTGATAGATACCTGACATCGTTCAATGTAAGATACCACAATTTCTGGAACGCATACGGCCCACTGCTTTTAATTATTCTGAATTTTCTTGTATTTGCAAAATAAAAAATATAACACATGTGATTATCATCAAATATAAAACTATATAATAATAATAACAATTAATATGAACTTATTTACAAATTATGAAAACGGGTAAACAACAATTTATCGAATAAACTATAAAAAAACAAACAAGAATGCGCGTTGGGCCTTCAAAAACGGGTAGCACCAAGGGTGCGCGTTGGGCCTTCATTTGCTATATGTTAATGTGTGCACTGCTTCTTTCTCTTAATCGCCGTATATGTAATCTCACTGATTACTAGGAAATAATTATTCAGATTCTTAACAAACCAACGTAATAATTATTCAGATTCTTAACAAACCAACGTACAAATCATTAGGGTTAATCTAATTCAATTTGTCATGTGATCATTATTATGACCAATATATGTTTAACCCTCTTACGTACAAGACCAATAAAGTCTAACTAGTAATGGGTTTTTACTAATATTTCTTTCCCTAAAAAAATGTCTTAATGAATAATAATCAATTAACAAAATGTAATAGATATATCATGGACTCCTTCAGGTTGATTCGTAAAGTCATACAAATAGTTAATTTTCTCAAGATGACAGTGAATAAAAACAGAAGTTAAAATCAAGTTATGTGATTTAAAACCAATTATTATATAGTCGAATGCATATATATTATTAGGTGACACTCACATATGTAATATGCATACATTTAGAATGATCGAAGATCTAATTAAACTAGCCATTTAAGAAATTTTACAAATTTTACCTAAAATTTGCCCGCCGAGTCTTCCTGGCGGCGGCGGCGATCCTAGTGAATTTCCTGGAACTTGATTATTATTAATGGCGTTTTCTTCTTCTTCTAGCGGCAATTTTTCATATGAAGAGTTCTGAAAATCGCAAGAAATGGCCATTATAATAACTGGCCCCGATGCCAGATGTGCAAGAAATGTACGTCATTAGCTTGTTCGATGGCGGAGAACTTGGGCAAATAGACAAAAGCACAACACTTGAAGGGTTCTGAAAATCGCAAACAAACTAAACGTGAGAAGAAAAAAAAAAAGGGGGTTTATATATAATCGCCTATGTTAGAGGAAGAAGAACCTTCGCGTGGGCTGAGATTTGGTCAGACAACGGCGGAGGTGAGCGGCATCGGGTCTTCAATTTGTTGAAGAAAGCTATAGAAGAAAATAATGTCGCTACATTTGGGGATCTAAGAAAAGGTTTTTGGAGATTAAAAAATTAATTCCCAGCCCACCCACGTGACATTAAACAAAAAAAAAAAATGAGTTGGGCGCCACATGGGCAGGCGCCCAAGTTTCACTTGCACCCAAGGGGTGCAGTTGAACATATCTATATATATATATATATATATATATATATATATATATATATATATATAGATCCGATCACCTGCATTTTAGGGTACATGATTTTTCGTATGCGACCACTAAACCCGGGTTTTAGTGATCGCACACGAAAAATCCTGTACCCTAGGGTGCAAGTGATAAGCTCTCTATATATATATATACAAATTTTTCGTGAACGACCATTAAAACACACTAGTGAGTTTTACTGATTTTTAATAATAATAATAATAATAATAATAATAAGAAACACTAAAACTCATTAGTGTGTTTTAGTGGTCGCTCACGAAAATACTGCATAATAGGGTGCGTCATGCATGGTATCAAAAGTAATTTAAAGTTTTGTTAACCTGCATGATATATTTGGACGTCAGTTGAGTTGATATAAAATCTAGCGATGTGTTTTATTACTTCCTATTATAAAAATACAAGCAACTGAGTTTTGTTACATAGACTACACATCATTCAATAAATTTATGTAACACACGATTCATGTATTTGTAATAACCCGGTCCAACTAATCATTGTGCATGGCTTCAACATGTATACATGCATCATAGTAAAATTAAACATGCAAAAATAGAAGCATTGAGTTCGGATCAAATCGAAGGACTATAATCTTCCTATGGAACACATTCATCACCTATTCTCATAATATGATAATATGAAATAAAGTAGATAAAGGGAGCGACGGGAACCACAGAAGAGGGAGGCTCAATTGAGATATACGGTTCCGAGTTAGATTCTGTAGGGAGGAGGAACTGAACTCTTAGCTTATTCAAGCGCTTAGCTTCGGTTAGCGGGTGTTAAAGACAAAACTTGTTGAATTTTGATTGGATCTTTTTTATTTCTACATTATTATAATTAAAAGCACTTTTATTGGACCAACTTTTTAATTTGTTGATTCCTTTATGGATCGTATCAATAAGCTAGAACCATACTACGAGTTGTTTCTTGCGATATATAAACCCGAACCCTCAAGAAATGATTCAAACCACTATCGTAGGGCTGAGGTCATGCCACTCCAAACGATTGACAAACCCAATTCGTCCTTTCAAGGCATCTCCTTACATTCCGTGGTCGAAATTCAACTAAGGGGTTCTTGACAGATTTATCGATGGACCCAAGTTAGAACCACAAGATTGAAACAGAACCTACCCAAATCATGTTGACAGGTTATGCTGGTGAAAGTATACAATAACCTCACAAGTTGGCAGTAAACATAACATGTAGAATCAACATTCCTTCATAGATTAACGATGCTTAAAACCATCGTGCTCAAACATTAGCTTCAACATTCCAGTTGGTTATCACTAAAAGCAGGAAAAGACTGTTTCTGTAGTTGTAAAAATATAAGGAAGCTGTACATGAGAACCGAATTTTGCCTCTAAACGAGCGTGAAACAGTGAACCTGACCCGTATTAACTCATATAAGAGCTAGCTCACCATCTCTTTGTTGTCTGGATTTTGTTATCATACCAGATCATTCTCCAAAATGCAGAAGAAGGCATGATGGAAGAAGATTCAAATTGTGAGCATGCATCATCTAGAGTAGGTTCTAGGAGGAACTCTTGATCGAACTTTATCATCTACTGGGAAGCTTTCTGATTTTCCCCGCTCTAGATTTGGGAACACTTCCAATTTCGTTCCCCTATCATTTTGGTCATCGGACTTGTGGGATGATTCAAAGTTCTCCGGTTCTTGTATTTTTTCCAAGGATTGTTCTTTGGAGTCTTGATGCGATTGGTGATACTCTGATCCTCCACTTTGTCCAAGGTTTTGGATGCGCTGAGATGAATTTTCACCTTTGTCTAAATTTCGGAGCTCAGTTGCAATTTGTGAGCGTCGTTCCTTTAAGAAATTAAGTCGGTTTGTCAGCTTTGACAGAGCAGATGTGGTAGAATTAGTTCCCTATCATACAAGCAGGAATACATTTTCATAAGCAACATTCATACTCGGATATAAGTTTGAAAGTGCTGATAACAATGTTAATAAAACATAATCAATGAAGAGACAAATTATTCATTTAATGTTGATTATTCAAGAAGATTCCTCCATCTTCTGTATCGAAATAGGCGAGCCAAATATCACATATAGGAATACTGCCACGACCATAGAGATGCATGTTTAAACGAAACACAAAATTCAATTTAATCAAAACTAGAACATTAACTACCTCATACTTCAGAATCAGAATTATATTATCCAAACTAGACATACTTTATAGTGTTTTAAAACCCGGAAGCCCAAGCAAATTCATCAGTCGCCGTTCTTTTTCTTTTTTCTTTTTCGTTTAAACAAATAAGCAAACATTAGAATCAAAATCTACAAACAGCTCAACTGATGACCCTAAAATCCAAATAGAACCATATAGATGCATCTTTTCACGTGCGACACAAAGATCAATTTAATTACAATAGTTTAATTACCCACTTTGCTCCAGAATCAGAAAATATTTCCGAACTAGACATTTGTAAGAGTGCTTAAAATTTATAACCCTGATTCTTCTCCTTTAAAAATTTTTAAAGCATTAGAATCAAAATCTTTAGACGGCTCAACTGAGTATGTTAAATGATATCACATAAGTTCTGAATTTGTTCCCAAGAGAAAAATGTGAAGACTGAAAAATGCCACAGTTGAAACTTCAATGAGCGAGAAAAGGACGAGGGGAATTTGTATTCCTTGCTTGTGTATCAAAAAATATAAATGGTGAGAGATACTTGGCTATGCCATATATTCAGTAGATTTCAAAAAGTTTTTAAAATCATCATTCCATAGAGTCCTAGACCCATACGAAGTTAATGACAAGACAATCTAATTAGTATCATAAATAACATGCATAAAATAAGCAGTAAAAAAGAACAGAAGAAGAAATAAAAACTGTACCTCGCCCCTTGCATTAAGCTTTCTAGAGCTGGTCGTACCAAGCGTATTTGTGCCTAACTCTGTGTTGGATGACAAATTCAAAGTTCCAGTGGCTTTTGGATTTCGAAAGGAGTCAGTTTGCTGGAATTCAAAGTTCCTGTCTTTGTAACCATCTGACTTCTCCAAATTATACACCTGTCAAATTTTTTGAGAATTTCTTCACAAGAATCCTCACAAACATCAACAACTAAAGATAATAACAATAAAACTTCGTACTAGTGTATCAACAGAAGATTTTATAGCTATTTTTAGTATGAGAGTTTGATTAAGAAGATCTATTATAGCTTTTTTTATTGTAGAGATTAAATAAGAACATCAATTTATCTTAAAAACTCAATATTACACCACAAGAGCAATCAACAATCACAAGTATAACTCTGTGTAACAAGTGAAAATCTAATCTCAGGACCAGTCACTTAAATTTACATGTCTATACAACAGAATCAATATTAAGCAACAACAGTTCCATCCCATGCCACTGTGAAAGTCGTGTGCGCACCTTACTTCTTGAATAATTATCTGGCGCACCAGAGACCGTTAAGGCTCCAACATCTATCTGTTTCTTCTTCCGGCTGCGAGACAATAAAAGGAAAAAAAAAAAAAGGCTTGCATCCTCATAATTCAAAAGCATAAAACAGCCGTTCTATAGAAATAAATAAACAAAACCTTGTTCCACAGTTGTCCAATAACCAAGGAAGAGGATTCGAGGGTGCAGTTGCTTTGTCTCGCGGGGGTGGGGAGAAAGAGAGAGACAGAGAAAGTTTATGTGTGTTTTCCACCAAGGTTTAGTTCGAACATATCATCGTTAGTCTCACTACATTATGGAACATGCAAGCAACGAAATACATCTCATGATGTCATCAACAAATCTTTATTGATAAATGAGGTGGAAGATTCAGCGAGTTAATGAGTTTTCCTAATTTACTCCTTCATGTGTGTAGTTGTGCTAGTTGTTTTGATCACTAGTAACATCCAACAATCTTGAACAGGTATTTTATGATTGTCATGTAATGTGGTTTATGATATTGGACTGTGGACAACAGTAACAATGAAACTTGTCTCATACCTAAGAAAAGGCAGTAGAGCTTGGGACAGGACGCAGACTGCCATTTTTTAAGTTATGGCAATCTATGTGGTGAACTTCATACATAAAAAACATATGGTGTGTTTGATGATGTTTCCGGGTTTCTTGTGAAAATTGGGAATTTTTTCATAGTAAGCGATATTTCATGCTATTTCTTAATAAGTATTCAGTATTTTCTATTCAACCATTAATTCGGGAAATGATGCTTATGCAAGACTTTAATTTTTATGTTGATCCTACTCGATGCAGCCAGTTTGCATGATGATTTTTACCTGGCTGTAGGGGATTATTTCATCACTTTCAGATATAAACATTTAGCTGCTTCCAATAGGAGAAATGAAGGGTGCTTTTAAGCATGATTGGTGTTTTTCAGAAAACATTATTGCACATGCACCTTCAAGTAAGTGTTTATTTTCGGCCATACCATTTTGTTGAGGTATATCAACACAAGCAGATGCACGATGAATGCCTTTTTGTTTGAAAGTGGCCTAATCTGTGTTTTCTATGTGCCAACCACTCAACTGATTGCTGTCTGCTGATATACTCACCAAAGGCTAACACAAGAAACAATTTGAACCTCTAGTAAACAGCTAGATATGGAAGACATCTACAAGCCAGCTTGAGGGGGAGTGATGGAAGATAAGATATTTTATTCTGAATATTTTATAGGATTATGTGTATCAACAGAAATTGATTTCTGATTGATTTAGTTTCCTAGAATCATTTCTTGTGCAGTTGGTAGTTTGCTAGAATAGTTTTCTTGTGTTATTATATGATTGTAGTGTTGTACATTCTATTATTTCTTTTCAATAGAATAAAAATAATTATCTCACCTATATTCTCTAATAGTTGTATTGAATGAGGGAGTGGTGTCAGAAAGGACAGATGCAAAATGGCTAACAGGAAACAATCTTGCACAAGTAATGTAGGGAGAGCAAAAGTATTTCTTACAAATTTGATCGATCATTTGGACTTTGATTGAGCTGATTCCCTACATCATACCCGATCCTAGAGTTTTGCTCACGCTGTTGAATAAGATGCAGTTCAAGATCAGCAGCCTTCTGCTTTAAACTAAAAACATCTGCCTCTGTTCGAGCAATTTCATCCAGCTCTGCCTTAATCTATTGTAATTCAAGGTTGATTACTTACAGAATTGGATAAAAGTAATGATCAAACATGAAGAGGAACTTAACCTTCTCATTAGCAATGGATGGAACGGGATGAGATTGTTGAGATATTCTGAGTCCAGCTTCAAGCGCTGTCTTCAGCTCCAACTCCTTCTTTAACTGCTCTTGTAGCCTTGCCACCTACAATGCAATTCCCTTGAGTCCTTACTATGCTATATGGCTAAGAAACCACAAAGGTTTTACAAGTACAAGTGACAAGTGTACAACAATCATTTAAGGTAAGATTAATACAGGAAAAGAGAACGGATAAGTTCAAAATAGTCACTTAACCTGATGCAGTCCATTATAAACATTTGGAAGTGCAAAGTGATGCTTGCTAAATCATCAGATAATAAAAAGGAGATGGGATAGTATTTTGTAAATACAGGCAATACAAGAACTATAAACCCACAAATTTCCCATAACTGTGTTCTAGAAAACGTGCTAAAAATTGCAATAAGATCCCTGAAGAAAATCAAATTTATATCCATTACACGAGGACAAAAGCAACATCTTGAAGATCAAAACCCAAGTTTCATGCAATAACATTATAAATATACTTGGTGTATCTGTGTCAAGAGATAAGATCGAGCAAAAAGAATAAATGTACAATCTTCGTGCAGAAATTACATCTTTCTCAAGAGCTAAGCGACGTTCATGTAAATCACGCTTCCGCTTCTCCAGGGCGTCCTGCAGATGCAAGTTTATCCTTTCCTGTAACATATAAGACACATGTGAAGAACAAATTCAAAGATTGTTCTATCCTGAAACTGAATTGAGTAAGAATGTTTCAAGAGAGAAGACACACTTAAAAATATACCTCCTTAGAGATCTTATTCTGCAAATCTGATTTCATGGACTCAAGAATTTGTATTTCAGTCCTAACAATGACAAGCTAATGTGAGCATCATTTCGAAAAAAATTCCATCAATTCTAGGAAATTGTTGCACTAGTGCCTGACAGTAGAAAATTTTGGACAGAGTGCATATGATGCATGTGATTCAAATGTCATCTTGCTATAAAGCTCTATGTACTTCAAATGGAAGGTTTGACATGGACCCCTATCAGTATTTCTAAAGAATCAAGGTCTGTACCTCAAGTAAAAGAGAAATACAGTGCAATTCTAGTCGAGTGTGCATGTTAGTTATAATATACTACTACAGCTCCTGCTAGTGACATCTAAATTTTAAGCAACTCAGGATTCCAGGATTTATTTCCTGGTACAATAATTTGGAAGCATTATATGAATGAGAAGCCAGGTCGGTATTTTCGACAAATAGAGTCAAGACGAAAGAATATGGTTCCAAAACTACAACTACCTGTTCTAATCAACGGTATGCTTGAATAGGTGTAAAATGATCCAATAATATTTGCAGGAAAGGCCATATAAATCTTACAATTAAGAAAAGGTGTTGATTCATAAGGTAGCCCAGAATTTTTGAGGTAGAATTGTTAATTTATCTTTTTCACGCCGTATAGCTTTATGAAAGAGTAATTCAGTTAATAAACTTCAATTTCAATTATTTTATATTTATTGAGTTGTGAGAGAAAGGAAACCCTTCAATAGAAAATATTGTTGGAAACCAGGTCATTTCAGTAAGTTATGAACGTTGTGCTTCTATCTTACGAACTTTGTTGTTCTTCATGAAAATAAATTTGATTTTGACAGATTGAAAGAAAATTGAGATGTCACGTCTAATTCTAGACACCGTTTAAGACAGCCAATTATTCTTCCAGTCTAGCAGAAAAGGGCTGGTAAACTAAAAAACTAGATCTCCCAATGAGAAATTATATGATAAATAGGCTCAAATTACATGATCGGTTGAACCTCCATTCTTAATGATCTTAAGTAAACCACGTAATATCATGGGTGTTTGTTTGTGGAGTCTTTCATGGTCTGCAATTAATCTTACCTTGAAATGACCAAAGGAATTTAAACCATAAGGATACTGTCTTCTAAGTAGAATCAACAAATTTTGAATTTAACTTTGAGATGAAATCTCCAGAAACATGAATAAAACAAGTCTAGAACAAAATTCAATCAGATCATCTAAACAGTTAGTCCAGTTCACATGGCTTCACAATGACTCCTGAACTTACTGCCCTTGGAAATGGTTAAGAAGGATTGTGCAATAAATCAGTAAAGAAATGGTAACACCAGTAGATCTATAAATTGAGAGGATATTGGATTTATGGAATCTGAAAGGAGACATGGATGTGTTTAATTTAGATATTGATTTAGGATGAACATATGACTTACTCATCTTCCAAAGGAATGTCAATAGACTCCATGGAAAGGTTCTTCTTTCCCTGAACCCGAAATCATGAAGTTAGTTTTGCTAAACATCCCCAAATCATAAAATGCCGCAATACATGTGCGTTTAAAAATTAAAAAAGGCAGAATCAATGCACCAAAATTTGAATGGCCGATGATTTTTATTTTTATTTATTAAAAAAACTAGATAATTTTGGTTGTGGCTGATAAAAGGGGCGGGGCACTTTAGAACGCAGACAAACTTAGTTTCATAATATATAGGAACCAAAGAAGCACTGATATACTCACAGGCGTGCGCCCCCAAACAGCAGGTCGCCGTACGCTGCGAACTGGTTCGTGCGATGGTTTAGAGGAGTCTTGGAGCGTTGATGATTCACTAGGATAAACTCCTAATAATTCATTGGAGTCATTCAGTTGCATTTTGGCATCATCATCACAATGGTTTTGAACTCCATCAATTTTCTCTTCACAACCATGTTGAAGCAATTCATTCTGGGAGGAACTTGATGAGTATTTTGGACTGGCTTCAAGAACATCATCTACTTGGTGAGACTCAGACCCTGAGCTATGACTTCCAGAGATCTGCATCTTCAGATATCTGTCATTAGGTTTGTTGAATCTAACTGATAGAGCATAAGAAAAGATAACGATGGAAAATAACAAAGTAAAACAGAAAAGAAACTGTAGCCTAAAATTTCAAAATGATACTGGAATATTGAATTAAGCCTATTAAATGAAGAGCTTGCAAATAATGAAAACGGGGACATTGGAAAAATGAAATAAATACATTTAATGGAAACAGCATGGATAAAATAACTTGTTATCTTTAAATTAAGACTGTCAAGTAAAACCTGAAATACCACAAGACTGTTACTGTTCTGAGATCTTGAGCAGGAATAAGTTCACAAATCACTGGACACAAAATGATAATGGAAGATGACAATGTAAAGCAACAAAAGAGGCTGGAAAAAGAAGTTCCACTATTTTGCACAGCTAAATTCATCACCTCAGAGAGGCAAGAGGCAGACTTAATGCTGGCTTAAATGGTTGATTTCGTGGCTATCTATAGATGTGGCGCGTTATTTCTATTTATGTTGATAGGAAACGAAATATATTCATAAAGATTAAAAAAGGTAATAATTACAAATGTGGACCAAAGATCCACACCAAAAGAGACAAAATCCGGAGTCAACTTAGCATAATATGAGACTCCAATCCCTATGCAAATATGAAACCGAAAAGTCTATGAACTCCTTAGTCTTCGAGATCCAAAATGGAACCGTAAATTTGATCTTGTCCCAGCAATCACCAACCGATTCTGCCCCATTATAAAAAAATCTCCCGTTTCTCTCCAACCAAACCATTCAACAGATACAATTAACTAACATGACCCAAAAGAATTTTTTTTTTTTTTTTTTGATAAGAAACTATAATTTTATTGACCCAAAAGATTTTACCTCTTCTTCCCAAATAACGTCCAAGATTTGCTTCCAATAAATCCCGAACTGATCTATGGGATACCCATACCAAGCCCAACTCCTCCAAAGCTCTGAATCAGAGAGTACTCGTAAAAGGGCAATGAATGAGCAAATGATCCTGAGTTTCTACCTCATGCCTACACAACACACACCAACTCGGGCACAGTGAACAAGTGAGATATCTCTTTTGCATCGTCTCACAAGTTGGAAGTTTTCCAAGGACAGCTGTCCACGAGAACACCTGAACCTTAGACGGGATAGGTGCTTTCCAAATAATAGGATAAAGAGAAAAATATGGAGAAAAACTGTCCGGAAAGAAGGATTGAGAAATAGATTTGACCGATAACAGCCCTGAAGAATCCCACACCCATTTCCTAATATCATCAGCTCCCTCAATCAAACTAACACTGTCTAAAGACTCCAACAGCGCACTCAACTCTAACACTTCATCATCCCTCAAATCCTGACGAAAACACGAATCCCAAGAACGATTTTGAGAGTTGTGAATCGAGTCTGTCTGGAAAGGGAAGAGATCGGTTGATTGTGAACCAAAGAAATTAGGAATAAGGATGGATAAAGTTCCTGAAAGCAAGAATCCCCCCACCACCTATCCTCCCAAAATCTTATTTTATTTCCCCCTCTTACTACCACCTTCACTGACTGGAGAAAAGTCGGGTATATTTTCGAAATAAATTTCCAAGGACTCCTAAACATGACGCTTTATTGATAAAAGGTAAAGATGGATGTTAACTAAGTATTACCTTTTTGTGATATTCATTTTCAGAGGTGTCACTACTAGTTGCACTTAATTCATTCTCAAAATCTTCGTCTACATCTGCACGGGAGTCTTCAGTTGCATCATCATCGTCAAAGCTATCTTCATCGTCATCTGTAATTTCCTCACTCTCACTACCACTCTCTTCAGAATCAGTATAAGGTTCAGGGGTTACAGAACATTCCTGCAAAAGTTCTGCGTGTTAATAAAACGTAATAACTTACAAAGACAACTATAAAAGATAGTTCACTACCTTATTCCATATGCATAATTTAATTGTAAAAGAGTCGTCACTTTTAAAACTTTTAAACCTTTTATTGATGGAAGAGTACTGTCATATGCTGTTGTAGGGATTTTGGTGTAGAATATGTGTCAAAACTTGGTTCGAGAGGAGCATATAATATAGATTAAACTGCCTCAAAGCCAGGGCGTTTTGCAATAACTGTTTACTCCATTTCAGGCTTCTTTCTCCATAGAATATTGTACGGCAATTAAACACTTTTGATCAATATTTATTGAGTAAAAAATAAGTATATGAAAATTAGGCAAGTGATGTCTTAAAACAACTCAAATAACTTTAGTGTAGTTTAAAGATCTCGTGAAACTAAACAGTAAACAGTCATTTTTTCTGTGGTTTCGACGTGGCAGCTGTGGAATTCCGAACGTCAGAAGTTATTACCCAACCCATTTCGATCTCTCAGGCGTACACCACGTCAATTTTGACCAAACTATATGAGATGAAAGTTGGATGCAAATGAACTGAACTTTCTGCCACGTCTACTGATTGAAAAATGACTCAAATGTTAAGGAATGATGACTAGATGTTTGATAACTGATCAGCTAAAGGGACTCTAAAATCTTTGACACCAATGGGCAACGAGTAGATTGTTATAATATAAACTATGCTGGTCAAATTCTGTATCTTAGGGCCCTTGAAGTAACTTGTTGCTCTAAGAATTGTTGTTTCATGTGGATACCATTCATATTGAGACTAATACTACGAATTTCTGGTTTCACCTGTACTTGACCTTCTGTATCCTTTTTAGAACACAAATGCTAAGCAAAATTTCAATGTGATAACAAAAATGAACAAGCACAAATAAACTCACGCAAAATTTAATGAAAATTTCACAGACAGAGTGGCAGCATCAATATCTCCACATTTAATACACCAGAGGCGAACACAGCACGACAATGACATAACAAGGAAATAACGATAGCATACCCCAAATATATTATCGTATTCCTCAAGTAATGTAATAACAATGGTCTGTGCATGATTAGCCGCAGCAGCTGCTTGCAAAAGTTGGACAGAACCATCACCACCCACATCAAAATCATTTTCTAGCTCACAATCACCAGCAAGAAGGGGACGAAGAAGTAAGGGAGCCATGCAAGCTGCTACAGCTGATGTGCTCATTCTGTTCACAGCCTTGTTAGAAGCCACCTTTTGCATCATCGTAAGAATTCTGGCACAGAAGTGACAAAGCAGTGTGGAATGCAGTATATTATGAAATATAAACGAGAAAATTCAAATAAAAAACATCAAAGACCTTCATTCACTCATTAATATCCATGGCTAAACTCAAGAGCCTGTTGGATGATAAAAAATTGAACTCCTAGGGTACTTGTACAACCTGAACTCCAACTACATAGACAATAATCGAGAACTGGATATCCAATTATGATGTCCCACATCAAGTATGAGATAAATATTTCATCATATGCTAGAGTGCACATTAGAATTTCTAGTAACTTGAGTAAACAAGTTTCACAAAGCAAATACAAATATAAAGTAGTTACTTACGTGGTCTATTGGATCTTGGTTATATGTTATATGTTTGTGGGCCAGACGTGTGAGTATATAATTAGTGCACGAGTTCCCTAGCTAACACTTAAACATGCTCTAACTTTCCTTTGATAGAACTGGATAAAGCATCATAGTCATACTTCATCACTACGGCATGACACATTTTAATATCAATATCATTAGGATTGAGAGGCATCTCCTATAGGTTCAATTGATGTAGCACTTTGCTCCATTGGCTCAAGATGTTGGTTGCTTATGCATAACATTCCACCTCAAAACATAAAAAATTTTAACCATGCTAACCACAACCAAATATTAGATACCCAACTATACATGCTAGTTACGAAGTAGATCCTTACAAGTTACAACTTGCTTAAATTTTTCACCTGTGCATTCTACTGCGTGATGGAGGAATGGGGATGACACACAGGGAAATGCTATGATCCACCGGGTGAAAATCACCTGGTGTAGCATAGCATTTACCTGACACACAAAATGACCATCATCATTAGTTAAATGTTTATGTCAGATACTGGATCAAAATAACGTGTTGACAGATGTAATGCTGGGAGTGAATTAGTCAGCATGAATTTAGGAATAAATTAGGGCATAATTGGAGGGAGTAATTATGTAAAGTCTTGTAATTAGCGATTAGGGATATTACTACCATAATTATATGTATTGCTTGTACAACAAATAATAGACAGTGGAAATGAGAAAGAGAACAAAATTATTCTTCAACGTCTTCTGCCTTATAACTCTACATGATGAAAGTATGATTGAGTTTGAAAAGAATAATGAAATATACAAAAATAAAATGACCATGGAAAAATGAAATTTATGTAAGAAACTGAAAAATACCCATGTTTTGCTTTAAAATCTATCAAAAATCACTTAGAGAGCTGCTTGAGTTTCAAAACAAGCAATTATTCAAGAACTAAAGCAATCTGCGCTTGCATTGGAATTTGCTTTTAACTTCTCTCTTGATGAAAAGGAAAAAGGAAACGATGATATTATTATCGTTTCCTATCCCAAAAAAAAAGGAAAAAAATTAAAAGACTTCATCAAGAGTGAAACTTGCAATAGATATTTTCAATTGATTCATGATTTCAAAATTTCAGCTGAAAAAGTGAATACAATAATCCCACAATATGGCTTAGAAGAAAGCACATCTAGCACTAAAAACAACCATTACCAATCAATAATGTCAACGCAACAAATTGAAAGAATCAAAGGCTACAATAGAAATAAATAAAAATGAAGCGACATTTAGAACTAAATAAAAAATGTGACGCATCAAACATGCATAAACCAGTATCATTACAAATCAGAAAATTAAGATAGAAATAAATGTCTTGAGGTCATTTTTTATTACCTTTGTAACAAGCGACGGTTGGGCTCCGGAAAGGTTTCACATATTGCTGAACGCACAGCATTTACTCTAATCCCTCGCTCAGTTCCTAGTCATCATAATAACGTGGAGCAATTAGTATTAATGTATCTATGCTGTGGCACTTTCCACATGCAACTATATTCAAAATCCATGTTTCTTTAATAAAAAAAATACTCATAATTCCAATTTGCATGCTCCATTTGGAATTTGCCACCAGATTTGGAAAGTTGATGAACTCAAAATTTTTGTTCTAAGTGTGTGTGTGTGTATGGTTTTGATACCACGCACCCTAGTGTGCAAGATTTTCGTGTGCGACCACTAAAACTCACCAGTGGGTTTCAGTGTTTCATTTTTTTTAACAAATCACTGAAACCCACTGGTAGATTCTAGTGATCACTCACGAAAATCCTGAAACCTAGAGTGCGCGGTATCAAAACCATATACCAGTGGGTTTTAGTGTTTCATTTTTTTTAACAGAAATCACTAAAACCCTGCAGGCTAGGGTGTTTGGTATCAAACTATATATATTTTTTTAATAAGAAATGATGATATATTAATTAAGACTATTAACCAATCCCTTAAAAGATTCGAGATTGAAAAAGTTCTTAAACTCTATACTCTTTCCTATCCAGGTAGACATTCGAATCTTGATCTTGTCCCAACGCTCATCAACTGACTCTTCCATATCTTCTAAAATTCTTCTATTATGTTCCAACCAAAACGATTTTGTTCTTAAGTATTGATATCACGATAAGACTAATTATTGTTAGTTCTAAAACCAAATAAATATTCTGTAGATTTTGAAGGTTGCCAATGACCACTTGGTCTAATGGCACCATCTTTACCAAATTCGGGAGAGGTCAAGAGTTCCAAAACCCACAAAAAAAAAATAAAAATAAAAATAAAATTAGTCAAATGGTCCAACTAGTAAAAGCAATTTTTCTTCTATGCAATTCATGCAGGACAGACATAATAAACCATACTAAGTAATTTGTTTCATGGGTGCATTTAGGGGTGCAAACGAACCGAACATGTTCGTGAGCTTTATGAGATCATTCGATAAATATTTGATTCGTATTCGAGCTGAACTCGAGCCGAATTCGAACATGTTCGAACTTATTTTCGAGCCGAGCTCGAGCCGAAATTACTCTGTTCGATAGTTCGCGAATAGTTCTCGAGCCTTAATATTTAATTAATATAATATAATTATATAATAAATATATATACATTTCGAACTTTTTCGAACATTTCGAGCTTTTCGAACCATAATATCCGAATAGTTCACGAATAGGTTCGAATATTTCGAACCGAACTCGAACTTCATTTCGAGCCGAGCTCGAGCCAAAATATTTCAAATTATCAAACTTCGAATCGAGCTCGAACTCGAATATACTCTTATCGAGCCGAATTCGAGCCTTAAAATTTTACCATTATTCGACTCGATTCGGTTCGATTGCAACCCTAGGTGCATTGTACGATTATGTCACAATGTTTCAATTTAAAGATATCAAGCCTGCAATGGAACTTTGAAACGAGCTGGAATTTAGGGAAATAAAGTGTCTGGGATTTTGTTTTGGGGTAACTGATTTGTTTATTGTAGAAGTCAAACTTATCAGATATCCCTTTTTTTTTGAAAATTTGGTAACGTTATATTTTAAAGTAGAGTATTATGTAATAATAGAGTTTTTTAAAAGGTATTTGCATCCATAAAATGATCTTTCCATGAAACAGATGCGGCTTGTGAAAGTTCGCAATTTCAAAACTCAAAGATATCTCAGTTTTGCCAGATAATGATATTTCACTAGCAAATAGAAGAAATGAGTCTAAAGTGCAATCTTTGAATGGGAAAATATTTTATCAGAAAAATTAATCTTCCATAACAAGATATACATGCACATTTCCATTCAAAAAGCATTCCTTGGCTATTCTAGTACTCAGACTCTCTTATCAAAAAAAGTACTCAGACTCGACATACAAGGATAAAAAAGAGTACATCATAGCAAACTTACGGCATGCTTCAAGGAGGGCCTTGCAGCAAGATGCAGGAACTGGTGATGAAGGTAACTCTCGAATAACATACTGGCGATAGACCAATAAAAGAAATCATTCACTAAAACATTACACAAAGATCTTCAAAACAGGTAATATGTTTCTCAAAGAAAATACCTTAACACAGTCAGCAATAACGTGTGGATCCTCGTCCGAAGAAAACTCACATTTCCCTGAATTTTCATTAAAGTTACATTACTGATTCCGGAAAATAGATCCCTATGCAGCATATTTTAAGCACATAAATTGAATGTTTGTAAATCCAAATCTCATATAAAATATATTGAGTAAACACCCCAACATATGTTAGACTATTAAATATGTGAGATGTTTGGTACTTGTTAATGCTAATGTGCCCCTTCATGTGTAGACCATGCTTTTCTGACAAAGTCTAAACATATAGAAATCTCTTTTACATATGGTGGTAATTGTTGTTTCTGCATAAGTTACACTATCACTCACATAATATATAGTTGATTTGATTTGATTGATTAAATTTTATATAAAAATGATAAATTACCATTTTATCCTTTTAACAATAAATAAAATATAAATAATATTATTTATTAGGGGTAATATAGTAATTTAAATTCAATGATTTGATTGATGTAAGATAAATAATTAATGATTTGATTGATGTAAAATTATAATTAATAGATGAATAAATAATATGATGAGAAGAACGTAGGATTAGACAAGATAAATTTATACAAGGATTATTAATAATCCAACCAAACATAGCCTAAAAAAGAAAATTTATGAATAATATTTTGCAAATAGCATTTTACAGTGTGATCATAATATAGTTTATATTTATTACATAATATTTAGGAGATTTGACTATTACAACTAAATATGACGTGATAGTGACAAAAAATAGAGAGAGTACACACAACAATTCAAGTACAGAATGATCTTCTAGATAACTTAGTCAACAAACTAGGGAGACTCTTACAACTTTCACGATACTCAAAGTAGTGCAAGGACTCACCAGGGAGCTTTTGTTTGCATAAACTATCAAATACAAAACAATCAAAACCATGCAATAAAACAAACTAACCTTTTTCAAACTCTCTTATTCGATGCTCCACGTCGTCGACATCAGCAGCTTGCCTCAAGATGCCTTCTGTTTTAACGCCTGTCAAAAAAGTTTCAGAGATGAGGACCAAACAAACCAGAAAAGTCATAAAGTGGCGCTAAATATATGAGTTTTAGAGACAAATAAACAAATGATTTAAGCTAGGGATGTTAAAAAGCTGAGAATAGACACCATGCCAAGTGAGGAAGAGAATCAGACCTATATTCAGTACAAGATGAACCATAAATATTTTATATAAAAGAGGGGAGTAAAAACATTCCGTCACCAGACAAACCAAGAAAACTTGATCATAGAATGCAAAAAAGAAAGAAATAAAAAAGAAGGCGCAACGCTAGCATGTTTAAGGGAAATCACTTTTACAATCCTAATATCTATCTGACACTGCGAGTTTCATGCAAACTACTGGGCGGCAGAATCCTCGACAGATATGACAAAGAACAGCCTACCTTGGCTCACTCGAAAACAAAATTAGATTGCAATTTTATTGCCTCCTTCCTACACTGTTGTGCCTGCTCTTTTGATCAATCAATTCTTATTTGTTTAAAAGATAACAGCAGCATAATACACCATGGTGAAGGACACAAGCCTAGGAGATCCTACTAGCAATTTATAATACGACAACATAGTACTATTCTCAACTGCATATTAGGACCACTAGCTCCATATTCCACCATTCGGAGGAGAACCAATAGAGTAGATTTAATCTGAATGATCTACAGAAAATATGTTTGTTGTAATTCACAATCGTGTAGTGAAATTTCTCGAGGAATGTTACAATCTGTTAAAAAATGAATCTCACTCTTACTTTTTTTCCCAGTAGCATATACAATTCTTTCAATACTTCGATCTTGTTTATTTGGTGGTATTCATGTGGAAACACTGGTAAAGAAGCATATCAAGAATAAGCATTTATCCCATTTCGGTGCATTTGCGGAGTAAAGAAAAGAGAGAGAGAGATTTACCGTTTTCCTCGACAAATCTAAGAGCTTTTTCCAAAAAGGATGGAGTACCATCTATATCTTCTAGAGCAAGTAAAATTGGTCGACCGATGACCAAGGATTTAACCTGTCTATCTTTAGCTGCGAAAAAAAAAAAAGAAAAAGAGAGAAAGAGAAAGAGAGAGAGAGAGAGAGATTTAAAAATCACTTATATCAGTTTCATAATGAGGAAAAAACAAACAAAAAATGAAACACTTAAAAATCGAACACCCTTGAGTGCTACTACATATTTCAATGTAACCACACCACATCCCCATACCGGATAAAAAAGAAATGACGAGAAAATGCAAGTTAGGAGACGGAAAAGGCAGTAATCTCTCCAGATTCAGAAAATTTCAAGCTTCTGAGGAGAAAGAATCATTAGCTAAAAAAAGTTAGAAAGATGGAACTTTTCTTTAGTCTCCGTCTATCAAAAGAAAAACACTGTAGGAACATGTTCCTGAGGATGCATCGCATGTCGTAGCTGACTAAATAACAAAAAGTAGCAGCAAGTAATTTGATTATACTTGACCTCATAAACCTAACTAGATATATGTGATGAAATAATCAAAAGAAAGCAATTTCACTATGTAGTCAAATTTTCCAAGCAGAAAGAACCTTACATTGTTCTGAAGAAACATCAGCTGCATTGGGCTGATCGTTCTTGAGTTTACCATTTGGGCCGATAACAAGAGCCGCACTAGGTGCATTTTTAAGAGCTTCCTCAAGAGCAGCCTTCCACTCGTGCAGATCTTCCAGTGTCTCTGCCTGTGTTATAAGAAGCTTAGGTATACTTGGTTTTGCTTCTTGAGTTTCCAAAGGTGCTTTTTTTTAGAAAAATATTTTAAACAAAAATTATAATGGGAAGGGAAATGTAAATTTGGTTTTGTTTTCATGAAAATAACTTACTTTAGCGGTTAAATCTCATCAGTTTTGTCTGATGATTGATTTTAATGAAATTTTGAGTATTTTAAAATTTTAAATTATATTTTACTGTACTAAATATAACAATGCTGAATTTTTTGGGAGAAGTGAAATTTGAACTAAAAGATAGGAAAATAAGTTTATAGAAAATAAAACAAAAATAAGATCACAATCATGTTATTTTTCTCAAAGATATGAAAAAAATTTCAAAAATTGTGTGATCAAGATAATCGCACTAGAGATAATGAACATTAACATCACAAATCACCACACCAAGAATAGCCGTGTCACAAGTAAGAGTATGTGATCGAAGACCACAATGAAGATGGTTATTAGAACAAGTGAACAACTCAAGTGTGTGATAGTGGAAGAAACCCAAGCAGTAGCTATAAGAAACACTAAAATCCTGAAGTCACCTCCCAAAATATAACCATTAACATCACAAATCACCACACCAAGAATAGCCGTGTCACAAGTAGGAGTATGTGATCGAAGACCACAATTACGATAACCATTAGAACAAGTGAACAACTCAAGTGTGTGATCGTGGAAGAAACCCAAGCAGTAGCTATAAGAAACACTAAAATCCTGAAGTCACCTCCCATAATATAACCATGCTGCAAATAGTAGTCTAAAATAAGTCAAGCCAGCTTGATTCAAGACAAGGACGATTTAGCTCAAACTAAAAAATTGTAGTGCATGAGGCTTGCAAGCTCAACGTTAATGCTCAAATATTTTCACATTTTAATAATATAATATAAAATCAAAACTCTATGATATATCTATATGTAAATTGTAATTAGTATTGAATGGCATTGAAGAGCTCAAGTTCACGGTTAAACTCGTGATTTAAGCTCACTAACATGACGAACTTTCCAGATATAATCTTACATCACGAGCCAGCTCATGAGCTGAACTCAAGTCTAATTTTGTGTGATCGAGCTCGTGAAATCTCATGGAGTCGACTCATTTACACCTCTTGTCACAAGTCATAATTTCTATTTTAAATGAGTGCAGAATTCAAATGAAAAACAAAACATGGAGCTTTATGATAAAATTCAACACGAGACAAATAATCTGGACAACTAATTCAAGACTTTGGTCACAGAAAGAAATCTAAACAGGATTGCACCTTGAGTGTGAATGCTCGTCCATCACGTCCATCAGGGAAGAGTACGGTGAGCAATTTCTTATCTTCTTTGACAACAACACTGAGAGTGGGATAAAAAAGGACATCCAGTGTAACCATCGATATTGTAGGAAGACAGATGATAACTAGCTAGAAACACAAAACTCTAGTATCTATGTATAAATTGCCAACCTGCCTGAACTATTTAGATCAATTCCTCCAAGGGTTAAATTGACTTCACTCCCTTTCTGAGGGACCACATTCTGAGAAAAAGTTAAAACAGAAAATTTTAACATTTGCATTTTGGATAAAATTCAAATATCGCATTTAATGTGAATTAAATATAAGCCATCAAAATACAGTCCGTCAACAAATCAGCATCTATTATTGTGAAATTCACACTTCTTCAGAGATCTTGATTAATAGAGCACGTTTCATCAACTTAAAATTTTCTTCGGAAAATAATTTTATTTTATTTTTGCTAGCAAACTTTTCTCATATCTCTGATCAAATACTTTTGCAAAAAAAAATATTTTTGTGAAAGTATAGTTTGAAGAGTGTGCTATAATTTTCACATCTTGCTGCACGGCTGCACCACATGAACATGCAGTAGCATATGGATTTACTAAATATGATGATACATCAACAAAAGTATTCAGGCCATCACACAATAAAATATTAATATTGTTAAATGAAACAGAAAAACAATTCGAAATGTCAGACCTCATAATACAGCCACTATGTGTGTAGACAAGCATCAGAATAAGTAAAATTTGACTTAAAACTTTCAAAGAAATCTGGTTGAGCAGCTCTATGTTGAAAAAAACACAAGAGAGAGAGAGAGAGAGATTTTGAACAAAAGTGACAACTTACTGGATCACTTCTGAAGAAGACCAAGGAAGTTTGAGTTAGAATAAACCACCTTTTCTTCCATGATGTCCATCCAATACCTATCAATGGCCCAAAAACATTAGGAAGAAACTGTTTGCTCTGACAAATTATGTGTCTCCTCACACAAATTTAACACTAAACAATAATAGCATGGTGATCAGTATAACATTGTACAACAAGCATTTTTAGTTTAAAGATCTCATGTCCTCCAGAAAGAAGTGTTTATTATTTTTTCTTGTCTGGATTTTTTTAAAATGTCAGTCTGCAAAAGCAAATTTCGGGGGTGCAATGAAGGGGGGCCACTAACTGTTGATGTATGGCAATTAGGAACTTATATTTGTATGTGAAATGAAATTGAAGACCAAATTTATCCGTCACATGAGTGGGAATTCAAACAACTAGGCTTATGTTATTAAAAAACACTTGCTATAGATAGAAAAAACATATGAATTTTTGTCTACATAGCTGTAATGAATGTACGTTAAGGTCACTATTGGTTCGGGATAATATTATTGAATGATTACTAAATGAGTGATAAAAAATATTATAGATAAGGAAATGTAATATATGGTGATAAATAGTGTTATGTTTGCTATGATTTTTGTGGATGAGATAAATTAAGGAATATGCCATATTCGTCCCAAAATACCCTTGGAAAGCCCTAGATTTTTGTGGATGGCAAAGGGTATTTGCGGAATCTATCACATTAAATTGGGTAGAGTTTAAATGTGAATTGTAAATAACGTGGATTTATTTTCCAAATTTTAATACCACATATTCATTGACAAAATGAATTTGCTAAAAATCAACCAAACAATGTTTACAACACTAAATCATCTCACAATCCCACCTTATTCCCCATGCCAAACACATCCCAAGACTAAAAGTCTATGAATGATAACAATTCCACAGAATTATTTTTTTAATAAGCCAATAAAATGTCAGTATCTTTAGATGTAAAAATAGCAGGGTTCTAGGAGGCCATTGTTGATGAACTAAACACCTGGCACATATTATGATAATTTGATCGGTATTCGGTACAAACTACATGACTGGATTTTAAGCATGGAATGGATAGAGAAAAATCATTCACGAGACATAGGGCGAAAATAAAGAAAACAAACATCGGATTACATAGAAAAACTCATCAGCCACCATGCTGATGAATAAATTTCTCAGAAATATCGGAAGGACTGACATTTGACATGTGTAGGTTAATGTACCTACGACATAGTACTTTGAGCAACTCCTAAATCTGCTCATTCTGCATATTAATCAAGTTTTATTAAGTGAATTTTTTTAGGGGCATTATAGGGATATAACAACATATTGTTAGTACCAGTGAATGGTATGAGTAACACATGATAATAAGCCACAATAAACAAATCATAATCTACAAAGGAATTACGTTAAACATGCGAAAATCACTGTTTCATTCAAGCTTCTAGGCACACAAACATACTGCATACAGTATATCATCATGGATTAAAACCCGTGTACCCAAATTCACCACAAACATCCCATTTATGACTTGGATTCAGCAAGTTGCATTTCAAGTCCCGTAAATGCTAGGGAGTAAAGAAGCATGTTTACATATTGCCATCTGTTTTTCCAGAAAGGCAGAAAAGGAAAAAGACCAAATCAAGTAGCAAACAGACCTTTTGAGGACAAAAATAGTGGGCCACTCTTATAGACCTGCAGCATGATATGAATATAAAGCTTGGATCAGCTGTCTATTACAATAATGGCATCAATGTAGGTTTAAAGAACTTTTTTTAAAAAATTAGGTCAAACAAAAAGTTTAATAATTAGGGAACATTTGAAAGCAATGCTCAGAGAGTTAGATAAAGTATGTTGTCTTGACTCTTTGATATGAGACACGTCCATAAGACACTGTAACATCAAAAAGTAAAATCTTTTCTTATCCTCAGCAAACCTCAGCAAACTCTTTGTGAATTACATGGTTAACCCCGTGCTGCTGGGCCTCTCAATTCTGCTATGTATGGCTTTAAATTTGTCCGTATCATCTAAATCAGTTCTCATGCAATTTAATTGCAATATTCACCACCAAAAAGTTTCCAGATATGTAACTTTTTCATTATAACTCATGTTTCTACCAAAACTGAATCTTGCGTGTCCATACACAATTCAAATGCTTGGATGTTTTCCACTTTGTCTTTGCAAGTTTACCATTTCAAACTACCATAAGAAGCTGAAATATCTTGAAACCCGTGGCCCCACATATTACACGCAAAAACACACAAGGCAAATAAAATCGTGCAGTACCCTCTTTGATATACTATAAAATCCCACTTCTAAAATATGTGGACAAGCATTGGAACCCACAAAATTTATCAACAGTACTTTGTAAACAAATGTACCTTATTGCCACCATGAAAAGCGGGGCTCGGAGGTGCAGGTGCAGGTGCAGGTGGCGGAGGTGGCTCGTTATTGCCACCTTCCCCCTGAAACAGCGCGCAAGATTCACATTCAACAAAACGCAAATCACGATAGTTATACTAAATTGGAGTGATCATGCAATGAAATATCAACGAGCACCAACCTGAGATGAATCTGCAATTACGTTTGTCATTTCCTAATCACGAAAAAATCAAGTTACAAAAGTAGCAGTGTCCCATTGAAGGAACCTGCCAAAATGTACCATCGAATCATTGATCAGATCCAAACCCAAGAACAACGAGCTCAAATCCGTCCAGGATCAAACAAAACAAGGGGCAAAAAATAGAAAAAGATTCACCTTTCTTGCATATAACATAATAAAATCAAAATTTTACGAAATGGGCAGCATGAAAATAAAAAACGCAGGAGAATAATTCAAGATCACGTGTGTTGGGGGGAAGAGAGAGAGCATTGGGCATATTTTTGGGTGAAGTTTGTTTGTAGAGAAGGAACCGAAGATACAACGGAAAGCCGAGGGTCAAGCATGGGGATAGTGAAGAAGCGGGGCTCTTGCCTTGTGTTTATATTGCATTTGACCACTAATCTTTTTTCTTCTCCATCACGTGCCATTTATGTCTATGTAATAATTGCTGCTCGCCATTACATCAATCAATCAAATTAATATACATATCCCACTCAAAAATATACATAGTACGCACAATATCCATAAAAAAAACCTCTAACGAATACTTAATATTTTACGAGACGATCTTTTAGATTTATATTCATGGAATTATTTGATTTAATTTATATTTAATTTATTTATAATGAAAAATATAATTTTTATCATGCATATTTCGGATAAAATAAGATATTTATCTAACAAAATTAAAATAAAAAACAATGTAATAAGAGTTTTGTTTTTGTTTTTGTGCTTCAATTTTAAGGCTTACGCCAGTATTTCTATATTTAAAATTCATATGATTATTTTAGATGTATTTCTTGTATAAATATGTCTTATAGGCGAGAAATATTGTAAAAACAAATTGATTGTTTATACAAATTGTGAGTTTTGTGGTTTTTTTAAAAAATCTCTTTCATGTGAAGGTTGAAATCAAGCTAATCAAGATTCATTTTTTTTGGCGTTCGTTGACTTATCCTTCTTAGGTTATCAAATATGAGTTCTTTGTGGATTTAAGTTTCATGGCATCGTTTATCAATAATTAATTTGGTTCGTATCTCATAATAGACAACGAGTTAAAAAAAAAAAACTATCACTTTTGGAACTACCTTTAAGCTAATGGATTTGCTCTAATTGTGATATTGGGTTTTCATCATAGTTGTTTGAGTTTATATAAGTAGTTGGACATTTTTTTTTAAAAAGGGTTGACTTCGTAGGGATCACATTCCACATGAGTTAAAAGCTCATTAGCTCATGCGGGGTTAAATCAAGAAATATGCACGAGCAGTAGGGACCTGAAGGAAGAAAGTAGTTGGATATTGTATTCACATACATATATCGGTTTTGGTTCTCTTTGTATTGATTAAGAAAATAATTGAAAAATAAAGTTTACAAACAAACTTGATATCAAGTTTTTATTTAATTCATCTCAAACTTCATATCTAATTGTTTTTTAATTCATTTAAAAATTATTCCATGTTTTTTTCAACAAGGAATTAATAAGAATATATCGATAGAAACCAGAAAATAATGTTAGCAATATTTAGAACAACCGAAACGGCTAGAAAGCATGTTTTGGGAGTCTAAATTAAATTAGTTAATATAGTACTTTTTAAATTTACAAAACATACATATAACTAGCAACACAAATATCTATTGTCAAATTTATAAGATATATCATTTTCTCTTTACATGCGATGAGTGAATACATATTAAAATTTGTCATTGAAAAATAATACATGCATCTGTGAAATTTTTAGATATTATGTTAAAGTTGAAATATATTTTTTACACTCAGTTGTAACATGATTTTTTTTTTTATAGTGGAGATATATAAGTTATAAATAAACTATAATTTTTTTATCATATTTTTTTTTAATGAAGATTAAATATTTTTGTATATAGACATTTAGCTCATTATAATATATTACAGAGTATAAATTGTTCTTTACAACATATTTTTTTATTATGAAATCTAAATTTAAATAATAAGAAATACATGTAACTTAAAATGACTATATAATAAAATAAAATAAGTTAAGAGAATATTGAATCAAGGAAGGCGGAGATGATCTAGTAACAAATTTGTGAAATTTTCTAAGTAAATAAATGAGTATATTTAAACAATTTTATCATCATAGATTTTTTTTTATTTCTATATTAAAAAATAGTGTTCTAAAAGGCGCTGCCTAGATCCGCCTAGGCGCTAGACGGTTGCTCACCGCCTCGCTTTCTTGCTAGGCTGTGTCTCTAGGCGTTTTTCGCCTAATCTCCCGCCTAGGCGGCACCCAAGCAGCCCAAACTGACAGAAATCCACCTAGGCGGGTAGAAATCTGCCTAAGCGGTTGTTATTTTTTATTAAAAAATTTAAAAATAAAAAAACTAAAAGAGAGAGACGCGAAGCGAGAAACAAACACAAAAAAAAAAGAAACACATAAAAGAAAGTCAAGCAAAAAATTAAATCTCATAATACATATGAAGATTTGATATCTATTAATATTTATGTTGTTGTTTTTGTTGTTATTATTATTATTATTATAAAAAATTTATAAAAGTTTCGTACAAAAATTAAAAAATATAAGACATAAAAATTATATTTTATAATATTTCAAGTTATTTATTATTTAGGTTTTTTTTTAAAAAACCGCCTAGGCGGCTAGGCGGTAGGTGGTGGGTTACCGCCCGCCTACCGCCTAGCGCTTTTTAGAACATTGTTAAAAAACAAAGAGATATCATTTTATACCGTTGAAATAAGAAATTTTTCTTTTATTCATAACTAGTATTTCACCCGTGCGATGCACGGAACATTATTTTATATAATTAACTATTGAAATTAGCAAGTATTTTGAACAATAAAATTAAATAAAAATTGGCTAAATGGATTATATACTGTATAATTAGAAAAAAAATTGTTTACATAAATTACATGGTAACTTATTGTTCCTGACAAAAAATAAATATAGATAAAAAAAAAGCTCACCATAAATGAAATGAGAAATTTAAGAAAATGAAATTAACACTAAATCTTCAATGACAAAATTAATAAGTTTCATAACACGATATTAATTTATATATTTTGGAGGGAATCTTTTGATACCATTTTGTCAATGACGTCTAAAAAATTAAAATGATAAAAAAAAATGTGTTAGATTGATAAAAACATAAGTAAAAAATTACAGGTAATAAAAAAATAATAAGTAAACAAAAAATATATAAAATGATATATATTCATAAAGCAAGAAGAAGAGAAATAAATATAGCAAAATTTTTTGTTGAATTAATAAAATTCACATTTTTCAGATATCTAAAGTTCTTGAATTCAAATATTTTCGAAAGAAAAAGTATAATTGAAAATCTCGCATACATTTGCTTTAGTTATAAATTTGATTTTATATTTCAATATATTTTATGCAATAATTATGTTTTTAATAGCAAAATGATGACTTTTTTTATGATTGGTTTCACTTCTCTATGAAACCATATTTTATTGTTGTATGTACGTGAACCTTATAAAATAGTCATATTTTATTATTGCATATTGTATGCGTGAACTCAATAAAATAAAGATAAATGCAAATTACACTCACATTTATAAATTGATAAATATCAATAAGAAAAAATATATATACACAACGATATCATTAAATATGATTTATAACGTGGAATCTACCTTGTTTTTATACGAAGATAGATTGTAATAACGAACTAATCATAGCTTAAACACCCAATGAAATATTGAAGTGTCAATCAAGGATAACTCTAATCTTATCAAAACAAATGAGTCATCTGTGTATCTTGATTGAATTATTATATCATGGTTTTGTATTTGAACACTATTTATATATTTCGTGTGTGTTCAAATCAAATGATAATTTTCTTGTATATATGGTAGAGTTTTCAAATTTTCATCAGTAAAAACGGTAAATTGTGATATGATGCACACACATAAAAATTATTGAATATTTCACACACATATATATGGTAATGCTGGCCACCTATCGTGCTCACCTAATATGCCCATATATATATATATAATATTATCTGATTGAATTATTATTTTATGGTTTTGTATTTTATGCATTGTTTATATATTTCAATTTGAAATAGTAATTTTTATGTATATATGGTAAATCTAATAAATTTGAATCGAAACAAACTTTTAGGTGTTTATTGATCCGTATAAAATTTGTATATAGTTAATATTGATATATTTCTCTTTTATAACATGATTATTTTTTAAACAAATTATACTTTCTAAATTATGTCAACGACACATCAATTTTTTAATCGAAAATTGCTATATTATTATATTTACAATATTAATTATTATCTATTTTTTATTATTAATTTTTTGTCAAATCAAATTTCTCTTATGCAAGTAAATCTGAAATCAGTATTTTTGTACGATATATTTATATTATATATGTGTGTATGTTTGTGTGTGTGCATGGAAATGTGAATCAATCTAAAAGAAGCAAAATTTAAAATGCATTTATGTGCTTTAATTATATATATATATATATATATATATATATATATATATATAAAATCAAAAATTGGTATGCTATCTATAGCACCTAGAATTTCATAATTTTAATTTCATGTCTAAATTCGTTTTCAATATTTATGATTTTAATTGCTTAAGTTTTCTTTAAAGTTTAAGTTGCTCAAATATTTTAAGTTATTTATTATTAAGATTTTTGAGTCAGTGGCTTCCGGTTCCGGCATTTGGCGATGGTGGATTTCGGCGGTAAATTCCAAGATTTTATTTTAAAAAGTTAAGAATGAAGGAAAGAAGAAATTAAACGAGAGTTTGAAAGTTAGAAGTTTTCGGGTATCAGAAATCATTTTTTAACGCATCTTGGGCTTATTCTTTAACTTTTTCAAAAGTTAGAATTTACTTAAACCCGAATTAGTAAAGCCCAATAAAATATTTTAATTTGGGATTTTTAAACTTATGATTTTTATAAGTGTAAGTTTAGTTGGCAAAAGTTGTAGTACTTTAAAGTTGTATTTTTAAAGCAACACTCACACCTACTTTTATATACTTACACCTATACATACACACACATGTTCACCTAACACTCACCTTTTTATCTCAAAACAAATTAGACTCAAACCCTAGCCCCTTTTTTTCTCCAAGTAGCCCCCCCTCCATTTCTCCCTTCCCCATCGGTCGTGCACCTCCACTTCGCCCCAGCCACCGCCGCCGTCCTCCACCACCGCTGCCGTCGCCGGGAAGTCATCTAGGGAGGTTTATCTAGGGGTTGGTCGAATATTCCAGCCCTTTACCCCTCTTATTTTTGGTTTTTGTGGGGAGAGTGAGTCAAGGCAAGTGTAATCTTTTCTTGGGCTTTCAAGCTAGCTATTTATGCTCTTGTGCTAAGTCTTTTGTAAATTTTTGAAATGCCTATGTTATTTGACATGTTAGGTTTGAATTTTTCAATTTTTTCAGACAAGTTTAATGTAAAAATTCGAAATATGATTATGTGTGGAGGTTTGAGAGTTGTAAGATGAAACTTGACTTGAGATGTGTAGAGTTTTGATGCGTATGTTATTTTCGAAATTTTCAGAAGTTGCATGCCCTATAATTCGAAATTTATATGGTTTGAAGGCTGAGATTGAAGTGTGTTTTGAGCATTTTGTTGATTCCCTTTTGGCTCCATTGGTTGTTCAAGAGTTTATTGCATTTTGGTGCATGATCATGGTGTTTTCGAATTGTGGATTTGAAGTTTGGTTTAGGGCTGCCTAGGTGTTTGTGTTAAGTCCTAAGATATGTCAATAGGTGTGTTTGGTGGTTTGAAAAGAGGTAGAGGTAAGGAAAACGGGCATGGAGTTGATTCCTCAAAGTAGAAGTGAAAGTAGGGTGATGGATTCTTTGGGCAGGGGTTACTGAATTTGGGGCAGGGGAGGCATCAAATCTGGTCTGGTTGCATCTTGGGCTGGTCCTAGGTCAAGGTTATGATGTTGTGATCGCGTCGGTATAAATTGGGCTCGTTTCGGTTAAGATTTGGATAAGTAAAGGGTCTTTTAAGTTTAAGGTGTTGGTACAGAATTTTTAAGAGGAAAAGGGGCTGTCCGAAAATGGTTTTTGTTTGGATTGCTTGGGCTGTCAAATGAAGTCACAATCTAGTCTTGTGGTTAGATTGTAGTGTTTGGGAAGTGTTGGTTCGAGCGGGGTCGAATTCGGTTAAGGTAAGATCGAGTTAAGGGCTTTTCGGTTTGTAAGAATTGAAGTTAAAGTTGGGTATTTTCACCTAGGGACAGCCACTCACTCACCTAATACTAACATTTTTTAGTTGAGTTTCATTTTTTATAGTTGCATATTCGTGTGAATGAGTTCTCGTCTTCGAGTCAAGTAAAGTAAGCAAAGTGTATCACTTCTTTTGCATAATAGTTAAAGTCACAAGTAAAGAAAGTGAAGTTTTGAATAAAGTGAATTGATTTGTGACACAGAGGGGTTTGGAGGAGTTGGGAGAAATTCTGATTTCCCTTGCCAACAGAGGAGTTTGAAGGAGTTGGGAGAAATCTTGATTTCCCTTGCCAACAGAGGGGTTTGGAGGAGTTGGGAGAAATCCTGATTTTCCTTGCCAATAGAGGGGTTTGGAGGACTTGAGAGAAATCTTGATTTCCCTTACCAACAAAAGGGCAATGCGGCGTCGGGAGTATTCTCGATGTCCTTGCCGGCATAGTGCACTGCAGCCATGATCGATCAAATTATTAAAGGAAACGTCACAATCAATGATCTAAGTTCTCAAAAAAGAAAGTAAAGTTCAAGGAAAGTTTATGAAAGTCTCATGTTCAGTTTCAAGTTCAGTTAAGAAAGATCAAAAGTCTCATAGCATGAGTTGGTGTGAGTTCATTGTTTACAGGTTGTCTCATTCTCTTGTATCATGCATATTTTCAGTTTAAGTTGCAAAGTATATTATGTACAGTACTTTGAGTATTACTGCAGGTATTTTTAAACCCTTGTTATTACACTGTTTATACTTGCTGAGTCATTAGACTCACTATGCTTGTTTGATTGCCATGTGAGGAGGAATATTTAGGGACCGAGGGGCAGGATCCTCGAGGTTGAGGTCGCCGGCGTGCAAGGCCCTATGACCGTTGCTACTTTTAAGTTATGCATAAGTCTATGTTTGTAATAAAGAATCTTAGTTCGAGTACTTCAGTATTAGCCAGGATGTGTTTTCCTGTGCTTAAATGTTAGTCTTGAAAATTGTTATCGCTATTATTGCAACCGTGTGGGGTTGCCTTTCCTTTCGTATTTTATGATTATCGCAGTTTGGATTTCTTTTTATCACGTTCATTTCTTTATGTTAGAATTGTTGTGTGGGACAGGGTGACTTTGTTTACTTTCAAACAAGTCATGGCAAACTTTTTATAAATTCGTATTTTTTCTTTATTATTTAATTAAATTTAGAGGTTAGGGTCGTTTCACTATCATGTATAGCATTTATGGAGTTTATTGAAATTTTAGCAAATATACCAAATTTTGAATTTTTATAAAAAAAAATCGGCACATTATCATATATATATACTAGTCGCATCTGCACACGCGTTGCGTGTGTGATTAAAATATGAATAGAGATAGAGATAACAATTTTAAAATATAAATAGAGATAGAGATAGAGATAAAGAAAGAGATTTTGTTTTTTAAGGGTATTTTAGATATTTCGTCTTGGGTTTCACCAAATTAATTTTAATTCGGTTATTAAGTGGTGCTCTTTTTTAATAAAATATATATATATATATATATATATATATATATATATATATCATTTATAGTAAATTTTACATATGCATGGATAAAAAAATTAAATTACAAATTCATACATTATCATATATATCATTTATGAAAAATTTACATATATATAGATTAAAAAATTAAACTTCATTAAATTTAGTGATAACATCGGATCAAATTTCAAATAAATTAGTAACAACGTATAATTAAATTTTAAATTTTGCACTGAACGTTAGTACTTTCATGTATAGTATTTGCGGAAATTTTCACAAATATATGAACAAAAAATATTAACTGAAATACCACAAAAAAATTAACTGAAATTAAAAATGATGATAACACAATATCAAATTTAAAAAAATAGAACAGAATATTGTTATATTATTATATATAGTGTTTATGAAAATTTTCACACATATATGGACAACAAAATTAACTAAAATAAAAAATACTGATAACATCCAATTAAATTTTAAATTTTTAGCCAAAAATTGATACATTATCATATATTGTATTTATGATAATTTTCAGATATAAAAATTTAACTGAAATTTGAGACAACATTATATATATAGCATTTAATTTTCACATATATTTGGAGAAACAAACATTAATTGAACTTTTTAAAAAAATATAAATTTTATCAAATTTGAATCAAAAATTGGTATATTATCATATATAGTATTTATGTATTTTATACCCACAAAACAACTAATTGAAATTTAAAAAAATGATAATATCATATTAAATTTCAAATTTTGACTAAAACATCATCATCATTATCCTCATTATTAATTATTATTATATATAACATTAATTAACATGGTTTCTTGTTTTAATAATTATATTTTTTAGGGAAACTACTATATTTAGTAAACACTTTATATATATATATATATATATATATATATATATATATATATATATATAGACTAAGTAGATCGTGGCACATGTCATTTGTGTATTATGTAAAAAAAATTAAAATAAAATGTATTATTTTTTAGATTGAAATCGTATATGAGGAAAATAAAATATAAAATAATAATTATAATCCAGTAAAAACCTGTAGTTATTTTTTAAATAAAATGGAGTTTGTTAGAAATCTAAAATTACACAGTGACTTTATATTAGTATATGTCACTCTTGTATTATATATTAACGGATTGTGTCACACGCAATGCATGTTTTTATTTTTTATTTAAAAATAAAGTTATCAATTTCTTGAATTTAACTTGCAGGAAAGAAAAATAAAATATAAAGCAAAATGATATATAAATTTTGTTACCTTGCATTAGTTGCATACTAGTGTGCAGGGTAACATGCGTGCAAGCTCAGCTGACGTCCAACTTGCAGAGTTAGTTCTTTTTTTAAAAAAAAATTGAGATGTTTTACCGAACATTTTGTGAAATATCATATCAATGTGTTATCGGTATTTAATGTTTTAAGATGTTCAGCTAATATTCTTGTGATATTGACCATCTTGTGAAATATCACATCCATGTCTTATTAGTATTTATTGTTTTAAGATGTTCAGCTAAACATTTTTAAGATATTCAGCCAAATATCTTAAATGATTATTAAAAAAATATAAAAATAAATGCTACAAATTGAGTGTCAACTGAGCTAGCCTATGTTGTGCAAGGTAACCAAAATGATATATGTAAAGTTTTGTGAATATATATATAGAGTAATTTTCAACTGCCCAACCATTCCTGCCCATCTCGTCCCCGATCACTAAAACCCGGTACCGGGTTTTAGTTGTTTTTTTTTAATTTTTCGTATCACTAAAACACGGTACCAGGTTTTAGTTTTCGGGGACGAGTTGGGCAGCATTGGTTGGACAGCTGAATATATACATATATATATATAGCATTCCACCTCGACCCAGGAGGAAGTCCACCTCGGCCCAAGAAGTGATCCACCTCGACCCAAGAGGTAGTCTACATCGGCCCGGGATGAAGTCCACTAGGCAGTAAGAATAGTGGCAGTGGTGGCATAGTCAGATAAACAAGTGCCCGGGAAGAGCTATATTACAACTCGAGTCGGGACATAGGTGAGATGTACTGGCTCCACGAGGACAGGATTGATAGTCCACTTTGTTTAGGGCCAAGATTGAGAGGGGCGAGCTGTCCGAAATGAGAAGCGGAGGGGGGATATAGTGGAGGTCGGAGCCAGTGGTAGAGGAAGGGAGGAAGAGGTGAGATATGCTATAAGATCATGTTTCTTTTGTACAAGATTTGATATCTTATGAGATAGGAACGAATCTATGATAAGGAAGGAAACAAGATTTGTATTTCAAAAAAAGATAACGTTTCCTATTGACGAGACTCTCTTAAGGTTCCGAGGGTTTCTCAAAATCCTCTATATATTTCAGGTTTGATTCATTATTGAACATACTTTCATATACACATATACTACGCACTTTGTTGCATATTCTTTTTGAGTTTTTCTTCTCCAATAAGCCTTATATTGACTTGGACATCGGAGTGACCACGCCGAAAAACTCTTCCGACGCCCATCCACGTCTACCCAATTTTTTCTGGTGATATCAATATATATATATATGTTGGAGATCGAATGTGTGTGTAGGGGGGGGGGGTGAATACACACTCTTAAAATTTTAACTTTAATGCAATGTGATTTGAGGAATGGGCGTTCGTTCCGTGTCTATAAATAGAGGTATCGAGCCTCAGTTTCAGATGCACCATTCACCTCTCTTCTCTCGATTCCTTAGTCTTATAGCTTAGATCTAGGGAATTCTAGGCGTCCCATGAGGAATCCGGAAGTGGCGTAGCGATCCAGGCGTCGTAGCGGAGCTGTGGCCTAGTTTTGAGGCAAGCGACAACAACAGACTGATGACGGATGCATGTATTGCTTTTGCTTCCTAAAAATATTTAGGAGTATGCAATAGCTTAGTTAAGGCTTTTAGAGCACTTTAATGATATTAGTATCATTTGGCAGTGTAGTGCAGATTATAGGCGTGGACCTAGAGCTGGTAGATCTTGCCTAGTATTTGAGGTACGAAAGTACTGTTCGAGATATCCTAGCTGAGTATGCATGTATTATGTGATTGCATGATTTATATGACATGATTATATGCTGCATACATTTGCATCTTGAGCTATATCTTTTGAGATGTCTGTTAGTAGAGTTTTACCCTATCCTGTTAGTGGATGGACTTCCATCGATTTGGGTCCTGAGTATCCATTGGTTTTCGGTATGTGAGCCACCTCCTGAAGCGACGGCACATCGTGCTACATACCAGGGCCCGGTCTGTCTTTGTTATCTAATTCTTGACCTCTAGTCAGTAGGCGGTACACTTGAATTCATGTATACTCATACTCTCGTGCTGAGCATTTTATGCTCACGTCTCGTACTTTATGTATCTGGACACCCTATTCCATGGGAAAGGTTTGCGATTGGATGAGGCGGGTGGATCCAAGAGGGGCTAGGCAGTGGTTGGCCAGCTGGAGCTTCGCCTAGGATTTTATTGTGTCGGTTGATACAGTGTTCGATTTGGTTGTATAATTATTTGGGTATTTACAGATTGCTTTTCTTAGGATTGTATATTGTTATTGCTTCCGCAGTTTTATTTTGGTTTACTGTTTAATTAAGTTAAATGCATGCCTAAGTTTCTGGTTAGTAGGTGATCTCGGTAAGGGTCACTACATTTATGGTATCAAAAGCATGCATATTATTCTTGGGATTTAGATTCTGCAAAAGATAACTGTGAAGTAATTTTTGTAGATGGCGGATTGCGATGATCAGAGTAGCCATGGTAGTGGAGGTGGACGTTGGGGCGATGGTGATCGGAAGCGTCGTCGGGAACGCCATCATCGTCGTCATGATGAGAACCGTTTCAGTGTGCGCCGATTCTTACAGATGGGTCCTAAGCCCTAAGTCGGAGGCGAGACTCCGGAGGATGCGAAGAACTGGCTAGATCGCATGAAGACTTGTTTTCAGACATTCCACTGTACTGAAGAGCAGAAGATGGAGACACTTGGTTATCTTCTGGGTGGGCGAGCTCGTAAGTGGTGGAGATTCACTTCTGCACCGTTCATTGCGGCGAGAGGAGTTGCTACTTGGGACGAGTTTCGCATAGCTTTTCAGAAGCTGTACTTTCCTCCTGCACTCTGTCAGACGAAGGAAGGTGAGTTACTAAGTTTACGTCAGAGATCTATGACGATTGACGAGTATCAGCAGAAGTTCTTCGATCTGTTATCCTATTATCCCGAGATTACTGACAGCTCTGAGATGAAGTACAATCTGTTCCTTCAGGGTCTTAACCCAGAGATTCATGACCGTGTGGCGGTTTGTGATGATATGACCTATGAGGGTTTGGTGAGCCATTGTCAACAGGCGGAGGATAGCATTCGGCGTAACAGATCTTTCTCTCAGTCTAGACCTGCGAGTTCTTTGGGTCCCCGTGCTCAGTCTTTTAAGAAGTCCGGATCTACTTCTTCTTCCTCTGGTTCCGGTGGTGTTGTTCATTTTGGGAAGAAGGAGAAGTGCGACCATTGTGGGAAGAACCATCCGACAGACAAATGCTGTAAAGCTTCTGGAGCATGTTTTCGTTGTGGAGAGGTCGGTCATCTCCGGAGGGATTGTCCATTAGCTGGGGGAGGCGGTTCAGGTTCAGGTTCAGGATCGGGTTCTCAGGCTACCGTTCAGCAGAGGTCGCATGGACAGTCTGCTCGGAGTTCTCATTTGAAGCCGCGGACTTCTGGCCAGGTGTTTGCCTTGAGGCATGATCAGGCAGTGGAGGAGAATGAGAAGGTCATCGCAGGTACATTTCTGTTATATGGTATACTTGCTCTTGTACTCATTGACACTGGTGCATCTCATTTCTTCATTTTTGCACGTTTTGTTAAGAGGCATAAGTTACCATGCATTGCACTAGACATAGTAGTTTCTGTTTCTACTCCAACGGGCCAATCTGCTTTGGCTAAGCGTGTGAGGCCTCGGTTCTAATCTTCTATTCTTAAGATAATATAAACAATTATCATGCACCATCTATAAGATAAGGCAACAAATAATTTTTTTTTTATTTTTCTGGTGAACAGTGTTGCGCTCGATCCTATAAAAGTCCAGGATCGAGCGCACCAAATTTTAAAACTCTCTGTCGAGAAAAAGCAGTGTGCCGCGCTCGATCCGGCAAAAATCCAGGATCGAGCGCACCATTTTGTGAAACTCTCTGCCTCGGAAATCACAGGGGCCGCGCTCGATCCTGCAATAACCTAGGATCAAGCGCACCCCCTTGCCCAGAAAATTTCAGAACATGGAATGCCTTTCCTTACAAACTCAATCCAACAACATGCATCAATCCAAATTCAAACATAATCTCGCTTACTCGATACAACAAGATACAACCAAGGTTTGAGTCTAGTAATTACTTCAAAACATAACTAGATTCGCATGCATTACAAAACATCAAAAGTTCGAATACATTCGACTTCTAAAAACCAAGCCTCACTTCTAATCTCTCGATCCTCTATCCATGTGGTCTCTGACTGGTACCTGCCCCACCTGTTTCCAAGTACACATACAAACAAAGACAAACAGCCGGATAATCCGGTGAGAATTGACATTCCCAGTAAAAGAGACTAACATGCTATCAAATAAACTTATCAAGTCATATATGAACTCATTCTTCATATAATCAATTAATCCAATCAAGTACTGAATTAAAATGATATGCATGTCTTTAAAACTTCTGGATTATCAGACTCAGATAATCGAATGGAATTTTTTTATTCTTTCTTTCTTTCTTCGGTTTGGGATCCCGAGGTTAAAACATCCTACAATCACACCGACTTCCCTCTCGAGGTAGACGAGGCATATTTTAATCCTCTAGACTCCAGAGCATTATAGTGAGTTAAACAACGAAGTAGTAAATTGTCTACCAAGTCACTCGACTACAATCTCTAGATCGTCTAATTCAAAATGAATAATCAATTCGGCTCAATATGAATGCACATGAATCTAATGCATTCAAATAACAATTCAGACATATATTCAAATAAGCACATAAGCACATAAACATGCAATATGTGATTTTTTCTAGGACACTCGAATCAATCCGGATTCGAGTTAATCGTCATATTCCATTCCAAAGTCATCTTATACCTTTCTTCGTGTTGTTCACAGTCGTCGATCTGTAAAACAACAATTCTCAATCAAAGTTCCTTCAATCAAAATCTATCCAAATCCATCGAGAAATAAAGAATAACATCGACACTATACCGGCTCAACTCTTCCAACTGATCAAAGCTGTAAGGCTCTCAACTTCTAGGACTTAAAATCAATGTATCAAAAGAAGTCATAGTGATCAAAATTGATATCAAAACTCATATCAAACTCGGTATAACTCAAAACATCAAACCGATATCTAAATATCAAACTGATGGCATAACGACTATAACTGATCAAATCGAAAATGCAGACAACAAAACAACAACTCAATAAACTCATTCCAATCCTCAAACCTCAATTTCAACACAATCCCAACACATCACAAAATCAAGGTTTTTGAAAATAACTAGAAAAATCATAACAATTCCGATCGTCGTTAGACCTTCGAATCGTCTTAGATAAACGATCACTGCTAACTCATAATCATCCTCTCCGATTATAAACAAATTCTAACAACATCTAAAAATTCAAACTTCCCAGAATTAAGATATAATTACTTCCAAACGGAGCACTCGTCGCTATGATCGTGGATATCAAGTCAGATTTCAATTCTATCGGACGGACTGAGCTAGAATCGAAATCACAAAAGCTCGGAAGCTTTTTGATCGCCTAAAATGGTGAAGGGGCGACTTGGAGGTGATGAAGGTAAGGAAGAAAGACTTAGTCAACAAGTCTAATATATAACAAATCCACTTTTTGCGTTCTACTCCCTAAAATTTCCAAAAATTGCAAAAAGGTCCCTAATTAATAAAAAGTCTGATCTCGAATTCTGAAATCACTGATTATCTCAAATAACATCAATTAAGATAAAGACGGGGCATTACAAAGCGTCTAGTAATGGGTTGCGCTTTAGAGTTCGAAGGTAACACTCAGATAGCGAATCTCATGGTTCTTGCGATGGATGACTTTGATTCTATTCTGGGGATTGACATGTTGACTACCTATCGAGCTTCAGTGGACTGCTATCGGAGATTAGTACGCTTTCATCCAAAGGAAAGTGATAGCTGGTATTTCTATGGTGAGGGAGCGCGACCCCCGATGCCATTGGTATCAGCTTTGAGAGCCTGTCGAGATCTAGAGTCTGGCAGGGAAGGTTACCTCATCTATGCAGTTGATCTGTCCGCTGAGAGCATTGGGATAGAGAGTATTCCGGTTGTGAATGAATTCTAAGATGTATTTCCTGATGAGATTCCGGGTTTTTCTCCTGCTAGGGAAGTCGAGTTTGGCATAGAGTTGATGCCGGGTACTTCGCCTATTTCTCGAGCACTGTATCATCTTGCTCCGTCAGAGATGCGAGAGTTGAAGAATTAGTTACAAGATCTTTTGGACAAGGGGTACATTTGTCCTAGTGTATCTCCTTGGGGAGCTCATGTTCTCTTTGTGAAGAAGAAGGATGGGTCTATACGACTATGCATTGACTATCGACAGCTGAACCGAGTTACTATGAAGAACAAGTATCATTTTCCTCGTATTGATGACTTGTTTGATCAGCTGCATGGGTACTTCGGTTTACTACAAAATTGACTTGAGATCTGGGTATCATCAGATGAGATTTCGAGATCAGGACATAGCCAAGACTGCATTTCGTACTCGTACTCGCTATGGGCATTACGAGTTTCTAGTGATGCCTTTTGGTTTGACTAATGCGCGCTATATTTATGGATCCGATGAACCGCGTTTTCAGGGAGTTTTTGGATAAGTTTGTCGTGGTTTTTATTGACGACATTCTGGTGTATTTGCGTGATGCTGACGAGCATGCTTCTCACTTGCGGTTGGTACTGCAGACTCTTCGGGATGAACAGTTGTACGCCAAACTTAGTAAGTGCGAATTCTGGATGGATCGAGTGGTCTTTCTTGGCCATATTATATCAAGGGAAGGGATTTTTGTTGATCCGAGCAATATTGAAGCTGTGCTTAATTGGTCGCGTCCTACGACGGTTGCTGAGATATGTAGTTTTCTAGGTCTAGCAGGATATTATCGTCGCTTCATTTTGAACTTCTCACAGCTAGCTCGACCTTTTACGCAGCTTACTCGCAAGGGTGTTTATTTCGAGTGGTCCTCCGAGTGCGAGGAGAATTTTTGTGAGCTTCGACGGCGGTTGACTTCTGCACCAGTGTTGGCATTATCGTCAGATCTGGAGGGTATGTGGTGTACACAGATGCTTCTTGACCGGCTAAATCGGTGTGATATAAATCTATTGGCAAGCGTACCAGGTTAATTAATAGTAAAGTGGACAGAGAGTCCAAGTATCGATCCCACAGGGACTGCAGTCAATTCTCAAGAATTAATTATTTTACTTAATCTAGACAAAATCATAAAGAGCAATTTGATTTAAATAAAATAAGAATTTAAAAATAAAAACTGCTTAAGAAATAAAAATTAAAATAACTGAAGATAAAATTAATTAAAACAAGACAACCAAGACACATGTAGGTACCGAACAAATCATGTAACATGTAGTTGATTCAGGACTCAGATTTAATCTTAGATCACGGGAATTCTCCTATCTTGTTCAAAGGTTTATTTCTAGAACAATCAAACCTATTCAAATATTGACGGATTAATCTTTCGTAATTCTAATCAAATTTGAATGCATTAAATATTTATGAAAATTCAGTTTACACCCAAACCGCACACTGAAACCGAATTCTATTTCTAGTCAGTTTTACAATATGTTAATTATCAGAGTGATCAAAATCAAAACCTACTCTGTCGACTTGGAATCGATTAACATGTAAGGAAATAGTTGATCAGGCTATTCACAAGACAAATATAAATCTGACAATCAATAAAATAAAATCAAGTCTGAAAAATCCCAAACAAACATCCAAGTTTTCTACATGAATTTGTTCGGCCCAATCACGCCGTCTTGGTTGAAAATAAACTACTCAATAATTGAAAACAATAATTCAAAAATAAAAATAAGAAGAAAAGAAAATAGAAATCTTCTCTCCCAAGCCTTGTAGCCGCCTCTCTTGCGTTGTCTGCGCTCTGGAACTTCGGAACCCTAAAAAATATGTTATATCTTCTATATATATGGTTCGGAACGCCTACCAATTAATTTCATTTCAAAACAAGGAATTTTCAAAACAAATCTGACATCAAAACATGCGCGCGCGCGGAATAGGTCTCGCACGCGTGCAGAACAAAAAAATAGAGGTCTGTAACTCCGATTCGCGCACGCGCGAGCTTGATTCTCGCGCGTGCAGTACAAAAATTTTGCTGCGAGCGACGATTTTGAAAAATTTATATCTCGAGTTCTAGCTGTCGGATCGAGCTGAAATTTGGATAGCAGTTTAAAAACATCTTGAACTTTATTCTGAATGGTAAGATCGGATTTGGATCTCTCTAAAATTAAATTTGATTTTTCGACCAAAGCTGCTCCGTAATTCACTCTTCAAAAATTTATTTTCCTACAAAATTAACCCGAGGATTGAAATACACACACATGCACTAAAACACATAAAAACAATATGAATGCACACAAAATAAACAAAAACCTATCACAAAATAATGCACACAAAATGCACTTATCACTTCTCTTCAGGGTTTAGGTTGTGTTCTAACTCAGAATGGGCATGTGATTGCATACGCTTCTAGACAATTGAAGTTGCACGAAAATAATTATCCAATTCATGATTTGGAGTTGGCAGCTATTGTGTTCGCTTTGAAGATCTGGCGTCATTATCTGTATGGCGAGAAATTTGAGATCTTCACCGACCACAAGAGTCTCAAGTATTTGTTCACTCAGGGAGAATTGAACATGAGGCAGAGACGTTGGATGGACTTGCTTAAGGACTATGATTGCGAGATTAAGTACCATCCGGGAGCTGCTAATCTCACCGCTGATGCATTGAGTCGCAAAGTACGACTATCCGCACTTCAGACTTGTTCGATGTCTAGTGCAATCGGGGAATGTTGTTCTTCAGGGTGTAACTTCAAGCACAAGAAAGGCAGAGTATCCAGATGTTTGCAATATTATCTGAGCCAGTTTTGTATTCGCAGATTCGGGATGCTCAGATGTCTAATTCGAAGACCAAGCGTTTGGCTCGTCTGGCCAACAAGGGTAGCACGTCTGGATTTTACTATCAGTCATATGGATTTCTGTGTTTGTCTGGTAGGCTTGTGATTCCGGAGGATGAAGATTTGCGAGAGGTTATCTTGTCTCAGGCACATCGCACTAAATTGAGTATTCATCCGGGGAGCAAAAAGATGTAGAAGGATCTACATACTCAGTTTTGGTGGAAGGGAATGAAACACAGCGTGTATCAGTATGTTTCAAAATGCTTGATTTGTCAGCAGGTCAAGGCAGAGCACCGATGACCTGGAGGTTTGCTTCACAGTCTGCCTATTCCTGAGTGGAAATGGGAGCTTATCACGATGGATTTTGTGACCCATTTGCCGGTATCCTCGAGGAATTGCAATGCTATCTGGGTTTTGGTGGACCGACTCACCAAGTCAGCACATTTCATTGCCTATAGCCGAGAGTACTCTGTGGATCGTATGGCTCGATTGTACATTCAGGAGATCGTTCGACTTCATGGAGTGCCTGTGAGCATTGTCAACGATCGAGACCCCAGGTTTACTTCTAGGTTCTGGGGGAGTGTTCAGCGTGCGATGGGCACTACTCTCAGTTTGAGTATTGCCTATCATCCGGAGACAGATGGTCAGTCAGAGCGTACTATTCGTACTTTGGAGGATATGCTTCGAGCGTTCACTATGGACTTTGGTTCAGCCTGACAGGATCATTTGCCATTGATTGAGTTCGCGTACAACAACAGCTATCATAGTAGCATTGGGATGGCACCTTTTGAGGTATTGTACGGGCGACGTTGTCGTACTCCACTCTTTTGGGAAGAAGTGGGGGAGAGACAGGCTGAGGGACCGGAATTAGTCCAGCAGATAGCAGATATTGTTGATCAGATCAAGAAACAGATTAAGACTGCGCAGGATCGTCAGTCCAGCTATGCTAATACTAAGCGTAGGCCTTTGCAGTTTGATGTTGGGGAGAAAGTGTTTCTGAGAGTTTCACCTTTCCGCAGGATTCTCAGATTTGGCCTCAAGGTCAAGTTTTCTCCTAGATTTATCGGTCCGTTTGAGAACTTGGAGAGCATTGGCGATCTGGCTTATCGTCTAGCTTTGCTACCGTATCGGTCCAGTATTCATGACGTGTTTCACGTATCTCTGTTGCGACGGTATGTGGCAGATCAGTCTCATATTCTGCAGCTGTCTGATGTTCAAGTGGATACAGATTTGACTTATGTAGAGATACCTATTCGTATCCTAGAACATTAGGATAAGGTCTTGCGGAATAAAGTCATTCCTCTGATTTTAGTTCAGTGGCAGCGCCTAGGCACTGAAGAAGTCACTTGGGAGCTTGAAAGCAGGATGCGCTCAGAACGTCCTGAGTTATTTTGATTTTATTGTCGTGTTGTATTCAGTTGTGAAATCTGTTTGATTTGAATAAAAAATGTTTATGCATGTTATTTTACATTCAGTACTTAAGATCTGATTTCGAGGACGAAATATCTTAAGTGGGGGAGAATGTAGTAGCCCGTAATCGAAATTGGTTATTAAGTGTTAATCAATCTAATTTATCATGTTAGTTTAAGTTAAACATGATTAAGGAAACTCTTAATGGATAAACGGAGTCTGGAAATAGACCCAGAATAATCAGGAATGGTCCAGAAGGTCAGGCGGAACGGACGCAACGTCCTGGGATCGGACGCAACGTTCGTGCCAGCAGAATGCATCATTGCTTACGCATTTGATGGGAAATCGGAAGCAACGATGGGGAATGGACGCAACGATCGTTGGACGAACGGATGCGACCTTGAGGAACGGACATTCCGTTCCGTGGTTATAAATAGAGGTGCCGAGCCTCAGTTTCAGATGCACCATTCACCTCTCTTCTCTCGATTTCTTAGTCTTCTAGCTTAGATCTAGGGAATTCTAGGCATCCCATGAGGAATCCGGAAGTGGCGTAGCGATCCAGGCGTCGTAGCGGAGCTGTGGCCTAGTTTTGAGGCAAGCGACAGCAACGGGCTGACGACGGACGCAGATATAGCTTTTTCTTCCTAAAAATATTTAGGAGTATGCAATAGCTTAGTTAAGGCTTTTAGATCACTTTAATGATATTAGTATCATTTGGCAGTGTAGTGCGGATTATAGGCGTGGACCTAGAGCTGGTAGAGCTTGCCTAGTATTTGAGGTACGAAAGTACTGTTCGAGATATCCTGACTGAGTATGCATGTATTATGTGACTGCATGATTTATATGACATGATTATATGCTGCATACATTTGCATCTTGAGCTATCTCTTTTGAGATGTCTGTTAGTAGGGTTTTACCCTATCCTGTTAGTGGATAAACTTCCATCGATTTGGGTCCAGAGTATCCACTGGTTTTTGGTATGTGAGCCACCTCTTGAAGCGACGGCACACCGTGCTACATACCAAGGTCCGATCTGTCTTTGTTATCTGATTCTTGACCTCTAGTCAGTAGGCGGTACACTTGCATTCATGTATACTCATACTCTCGTGTTGAGCATTTTATGCTCACGTCTTGTACTTTGTGTATCTGGACACCCTATTCCATGGGGCAGGTTTGCGATTGGATGAGGCGGGTGGATCCAAGAGGGGCTAGACAGTGGTTGGCCAGCTGGAGCTTCGCCTAAGATTTTATTGTATTGGTTGATACAGTGTTCGATTTGGTTGTATAATTATTTGGGTATTTACAGATTCCTTTTCTTAGGATTGTATATTGTTATTGCTTCCACAGTTTTATTCTGGTTTACTGTTTAATTAAGTTAAATGCATGCCTAAATTTTTGGTTAGTAGGTGATCTCGGTAAGGGTCACTACATGATCCACTCCTCAAATTCCTGAATTCTAAACCGCGGGTATGTAGGTAGTGGTATTGTTGAGAGATGGAGCTGATGGCTCGGTGAGACTGATTCCTTTGAGTGGATGAACGTTGATGCGAACATGGATGGATCACATGTTGTTCAAGTGGCCAAGGATCCGTTGGAGTTACCAAGAGGACCAGTTACAAGAGGCCGAGCTCAGAAGTTCAAGGAAGCACTTCGATCTTTGATGTTGAAGTCACAAGGGGGTGTTGGATTTCTTGATATTCAGTTTGGGGGATGTTATAATTTTATGGAGGTCAAAGGAGTTCAAGAAAGTAAAGAAATTGAAGCCCAAAATCGAAGCTACAGCGTGCCCGCGCCTGGAGATCGCGCGCCCACGCCTGTTATTTTCGAACCAACGGCGCGCCCGCGCCGTGTCCTGTGAATTTTGCGAACTATTGGCTCGCCCGCGCTGTTTTCTCGTGCGCCCGCGCCGTGTCCTGCGCAACGGCAGCGCCCCCGCGCTACACCCTAGCACGCCTGCCCCGACGTATTTTACACACACCAAAGGTGTTTGTGTGTGTGCAAGATATTATGCATATTTTGATATTTTATGTTATTTTTAAAGTCTTTTATTCCTACTAGGAAACTTTAGGAGATATCTTTGATATCTTTTTGATTTATTGTGTGTTATCTTTCAATATTTTGGGTTGTAATATAAATACTACAATATTCATTATTAATAAACAATTAAGATTTCATATTATTGATTATTCAATACAAAATTCTCTCTAGAATTTTTATCAAAGCTTTTGCTTAAATCAAACTTATCAAAGTTTCATGATTTTGTGGCGTTTGTCAATCGATTTTCAATTGGGTTGTCAAAGACAGGTTCCTTTGAAGGTCTAATTGAATCTTTTATTGTTTCCATCGTGAACTCTCTGTTGCTAGTTACAGGTTCAACTAGAGGTGGAGATTCCAAAATATGTTACCTGTTTCAAAGTCGGGACAAAATCTTTGAATTCTTTTGTTATAGAATTGAGGTGCGATTCGTTGTAGTCGTGTTGCTTTTCATACATAAGATTCATATCAGTTGGTATCAAAGCAAAGGTTTGAAACAAGTAAGTTTTCACATCTTTGTGACTATCCATTCTTCGTGTTCTTCGCGTTCTTCGTCCTTCTTCTAATTTTTCGCCTAAGTCTATTTCTCGTTCGTGTCGTGTGCTGCAAGTTATTTAAAAAAAAAAAGGAGATTTGAAATCGGTCAAAAAAAAAATAAAAAAAAGTAGAGACCGAAAAAGCTTCAAATATATATATATATATATATAGAAGAAGCAAGATAACTTGTGGACAATTTTCGTTCTTGTTCATCCTTGGGTGCAAGTCAAAATTCGAGCATCCATAAATTTATTCTTCTTGTTTTTTTGTCAATCTTCGAGAGTCGATCTTCAAGCGTCTAAAAGTTGTGAACTTGAGAGTTTGATTCACTTTTTTTTACACAAAAGAAAAAAGCCTACATAAATTGAGTGGAAAGAAAACGAGTGTTGGAGTGATTCGTTTGAAGTGAACTATGAGAACTTGTGTGAGGAATTTTACTACTAACCTTTTTCTTGCAGGTACCATGAATCCTAATAAAGATGCTAGTGAAAGTGTGAACCAAGGAATTTCCAAGGTTCAAATGGAGGCATTGATGGGGCAATTTACTAGGGTGATGAGGTCGGAGTTGGAACCTCTTTATGAGCGGATGAGTAGATTGGAGGAGAGTAGTGGTAGTGGAAAAAAAATTAAAGATAGGAAGGGGAATAATTTTGAAGGAGATGAGGAGAGTTTTGATGAGAATTGGGATGGAGAGAGAAGAGTACATGGGGGTAGACATAGGCGAGAAGAGGTACGAGGAAAACATACGGAGGGCAGTAAGGAGGATGGAAATATTAGTAGTATTAAGATGAAAATTTCAGCATTTCATGGGAAGTCTGACCTGGAGGCGTATTTGAAATGGGAGAAGCGTGTGGAGTTTGTGTTTGATTGCCATCACTATTCTGACCTTAAGAAAGTGAGGTTGGCAGTGGTTGAGTTTGTAGACTATGCGTTAATCTGGTGGGATCAATTAGTGACCACTAGAAGGAGGTGTGGAGAGCTGCCTATTGAGACGTGGGAGGAGATGAAGCGTGTCATGAAGAAGCGGTTTGTGCCTAACTATTATTATCGTGACATGTACAAGCGATTACAAACTCTGAAGCAAGGTCCAAGAAGCGTGAAGGATTACTACAAGGAGTTGGAAACCACGATGATCCGGGCCAACATTGAGGAGGATAATGAAGCTACAATGGCCAGATATAGAGAAATCCAAGATCAAGTGGAGCTTCGCCACTGTTTTGATTTGGATAAGATGGTGCAGACGGCCATGAAGGTGGAGCAGCAGCTCAAGAGGAGAGGAGCTGGTCGACTTCCTACCGGTGGAGGATCGTCGACTCCTTGGCGTCCAAACGTTGCAAAACGGGAGGACAACAAGTCGGTATCCAAGCCAAAATTTGACACCAAATTGGAGGCACCAAAACAAGTGGGTAAAGGTACACCTGAAACTACTAATACTCGCTCTAGAGATATTAAATGTTTTAGATGTCAAGGACTTGGTCATATTGCTAGTCAGTGTCCTAATAAAAAAATTATGATTATGAATGCTGGTGGTGATATTGAGTCTGAGAGTGAGGAGGAGAATTATGATGTTATGCCTATGTTGGAGGACCCCGATGAAGAGGGATATGACGCGGTGGTTGGAGAATTGTTAGTGACTAGGAGAGTGTTGAATGTACAACAAAAGAAGGAGGAAGAAACTCAAAGGGAAAATTTATTCCATACTAGATGCTTTGTGAATAACAAAGTATGTAGTGTTATTATTGATAGTGGGAGTTGCACTAATGTAGCGAGTTATGAGTTGGTGGAAAAGTTGAGTTTGCCTGTTATAAAGCATCCTCAACCCTATAAATTGCAGTGGTTTAATGATAGTTCGGAGGTGAGTGCATAAGCAGGTGGTGGTACCATTTTCCATTAGTAAGTATGTAGATGAAGTGTTGTGTGATGTGGTGCCTATGCAAGCTTGTCATATTCTGTTGGGTAGGCCGTGGAAATTTGATAGAAAGGTGATATATGATGGTTTTAAAAATCGTTATTCTTTTACCTTGAAAAAGGAGCCTATTGTATTGTTACCTATGACTCCAAAGAAAGTGTTGGAGGACCATTTGAAAAAGAAAAAGAAAGAGGAGGCCAAAAAAAAAGAATGAACAAAAAAGTGAGATGGCTTTAGAAAAAAAGATTGAGAAAAAAAAAGATGAAAAAGAAATTGAGAGGAAAGAGGCCGATAAAAAAATATTTATGGCCCAAAAGAGTGAGTTGCGAGAGATTTTATGTAAGGCCCGGGATTAATTACTATTAATCCGAATTTATTTAATTTTAATCCGAGTATATTTAATTTGGGAATATTTAGAGTTTTGATTTAAATTCTAATATTTTTAAATTATTTAGGATTGAAATTGAATTAAAATAAGGGCTGAGGACCAAATTGCAAATAGTAAAGAATTGAGGGGCTAAACTGCAATTATGCTTGAAGTTATCAGATTATATTGTCTAATCAGCATGTACACGTGCATGATATTAGAGAATTCAGAAGTTTTAAGCAGAAAGTCGAGATCCTTTGTGTTCTTTTGAAATCTTGATTTTCAAATCGTCGTAACTTTTGCTCCGGTTATCCGATTTCGATTCCGTAAATTGTTCTGGAATCCTTGCGATGAGGGCTTCGATCTCGTGTAAGTTTTATGTTGTATTATATGGATTTCTAAATCAGTAGATGGCAGATAACAGATTTTGAGTTCTTGATTATGTATATCGACGTTTATGCGATTCTATTGCGAAACCGGATTGATGAATTTGTATTAAATGTATTCAACTTTGATTCCAGCATATATACCAATTGTTCTAGCTGCTGATATGAGGAGTTTGAAGATATATATTAGCTGATATATGTTGTACGAATGATTGAAATGAAGTTAAAAATGATTTCGGGATTACGTCGGTTACCGATTTTCAATCGCTACGCGTTGAATTGAGTTTTTAGACTGTTTTGATAGCCTATATCTGAGCTGAAGTCTTTATCTAGATGTTATGAATGTTATAGTATTTTTATTCTTCAGTTTCAGTCGAGTTTTGAAGGCCAACAATTCAAGACGCTGAGTTAAACCGAAGAAGAAAGAATTGAGTTTTTAAATGAGTTTGATTGACGATCGATTGATGGTTTTGATTCGTTTCTGATATAATAAGCTTGAATGAAGTTTGATATGAGTGTTTTGATTGTTATATTTCAGATTTGAAGAGTTCAGAATCGTGAATAACGAAGGTATAATGACGACATCGCGAAGTAGGGACTTTGAAACTCAAGAACGACTATTTTTTAGTTGGCCCGTAAAAACCACATACTTGTTTATGTTTTTGATTTGATTGTGATGTTGTCGATCCATCTCAGGTAGTGGATCTTTAGATTTGAGTTGATATGATGCTATAATGAATTGATTCTATGCCAAGGTTGCTGTTAACCTTATTTTCTAGCCCGGAATGGCTACGATAGATGGATATCCATGTCAAGATCATTTATGAATCTTGATGGCCTCGAAGTTATATGAATCAGTTCTTATGCGAAGCGTTAATTTACTCTATTTGTTGAGTCGAGTTTAAATAGAGTCGATATGATTTATTTAACGCTTTCTATATGTTGGTTATACTGAGATTGATTTCTCACAGGAGTTTATCCAGCTGTTGTCTTGTTTTGTATGTGTTCATGACAACAGATGGGGCAGGAGCTGGCCAAGGACGTCGTGGGTAGATCATGAGAGATGATTAGATGTGGACTCGGGTTGTTCGAGATGGAACGTTGTAGCTAAGTCTTTATAAACATGTTAGAGAACATCTGAGTTTTGGACTTGGAAAGCTTAGCGACTAGTTGTGTCTTTTGTTGCTTTTGATGCATTGTAAACTTCTAGTTTAAAGTATCAATATTTTATGGACATGTTTAGATGTTGTTTTATGTTAATATACATGTTTTAGACTTGAATTTGATAGTTTGGAATGGATGGAAAGGATCAAGAATGGCTGCTGAAATACAGGGTGAAATTCTGCCCAGAAAGCGCCCGAGCTGCAGTTTTTAGCAGCTCGAGCGCGAGCTTTCTGTTTTGGAAAAATCAGGGGCGCCCGAGCGGTAGTTTTTGACCGCCCGAGCCCACCCCCTTTTGAATTTTTTTTTTATTGATCCTTATTCTTTCCTTATTAGATTAATGATGCTTATTCATTAATTGCCCCTTAAGATTTGAGATTAGCAACCCAAGGCCCCACATTTTACATGTGCATACTTCACTTGTGTTGATTTTCTATAAGGAGATTCTCCTTAACACAAGTGATATAGTCGGAAATCTTCCGAGCAATGTTGTTTCTCTTTTGCAGGAATTCGAAGATTTATTTCCGGAGGATTTGCCTCAAGGATTACCACCTTTGAGGGGGATTGAGCATCAAATTGATTTTGTGCCCGAAAGTGCGTTGCCAAACCGTCCAGCATATAGGAGCAACCCAGAGGAAACAAAAGAGATGCAAAGACAGGTAAGTGAACTTTTAGATAAAGGTTTTGTGCGTGAGTCCATGTCACCGTATGCTGTGCCTATTTTGTTAGTTCCTAAGAAAGACGGTTGATAAGTGCATTTTGTATGCATTAGTTCATGATAGATTTATGTCTATTTTGTGTGAATTCATATTATTTTTATGTGTTTTTATGTGTTTTAGTGCATGTGTGTGTATTTCACTCCTTGGGTTAATTTTGTAGGAAAATATATTTTTGAAGAATGAATTCCGGACCAGCTTTGTTAAAAAAATCAAATTTAATTTTAGAAAGCTCCAAATCCGATCTCCACCTTTCCTATTATATTTCAAGATGTTTGCAAGCTGCTGTCCAACTTTCAGCTCAATCCGACGGCTAGATCTCAAGATATAAAATTTTTGAAAATCGTCGCTCGGTGCAGAATTTTTGTACTGCGCGCGCGCGAGTTTCGTGTCCAAGCCTCTGTTTTAATGTGTTGCATGCGCGCGAGGCCTATGCCACGCACGCACGCGTGTTCGAGGATCATATGTGTTCCGAAAAATCCTTGTTTTGAGAGGAAATTAACTGGTAGGAGTTCCGGACCATATATATACAAGATATAACATATTTTTGAGGGTTTCGAAGTTCCAGAACGCGCACAACACAGAGGATGCGGCTACAAGGCTTGGGAGAGAAGATTTCTTCTTTCTTTTCTTCTTTTATTTTTATTTTTGAATTATTATTTTTAATTATTGAGTAGTTTATTTTCAACCAAGACGGCGTGATTGGGCCGAACAAATTTATGTAGAAAATTTGGATGTTTGTTTGGGATTTTTTAGAGTTGATTTTATTTTATTGATGATAAAATTTATATTTGTCTTGTGAATAGTCTGATCAACTGTTTGCTTGCATGTTAATCAATTCCAAATCGACAGAGGAGGTTTTGATTTTGATCACTCTGATAATTAACATATTGTAAAACCGACTAGAAATAGAATTCGATTTCAGTGTGCGGTTTAGGTGTAAACTGAATTTTCACAAATATTTAATGCATTCAAATTTGATTAGAATTACGAAAGATTAGTTCATCAATATTTGAATAGGTTTGATTGTTCTAGAAATAGACCTTTGAACAAATTAGGAGAATTCCCGTGAATTAAGATTAAATCTGAGTCCTGAATCGACTACATGTTACGTGATTTGTTCGGTACCTACGTGTGTCTTGGTTGTCTTTATTTTAATTATTTTTATCTTCAGTTATTTTTATTCTTATTTCTTAATCAGTTTTTATTTTATATTCTTATTTTATTTAATTCAAAATCCTTCTATTATTTTGTCTAGATTAAGTAAAATAATTAATTCTTGAGAATTGACTGCAGTCCCTGTGGGATCGATACTTGGACTCTCTGTCCACTTTACTATTACTTGACCTGGTACGCTTGCCAGTAGATTTATATCACACTGATTTAGTCGGTCAAGTTTTTGGCGCCGTTGCCGGGGACTGTTTAGTTTATATTAGGATAGATTATTTGCTTGAGACTAGATTTTTTTTTCTTGCATTTGTTTAATTATTTATTTTAATTTTGATTTTATTCTCTTTTGCTTGTGAGGTACTTGGAGATGGACCATCGACAGGTGTTCACAAGATTTGGCCAACAATACTTAGAGCCTTTCTATGCTGCTTGGGGGAGATTCAATGATTTGGCGAATAGATTTCAATGCCATCAGTTTTCGACTTACACCCTCACTAAAATTTTTTATGGCGGTTTGGATGAGATTACAAGAAGTTGGGTAGATTCTGGAGCTCTGGCCACTGGCAGTCAATTGTTTAGAAGAGATGAAGACAGTGCGATGCACTTGTTGAACGATATGGCAGATTTTGACTACCATTGGCATTGTGATCCTTCACTGCAGGGTTGGAGTCACCAATATCCTCCAGATATCAACTCTAAAAATTTTGCGAACCAACCACCAGAGCATCAAGAAGAGTGTATAGGGCGTTCCGAAGATTATGTGGCTCAGTTGGAGAATTTTTTGCGGCAACAGACAAGGACAAATCAATTTTTAGAAAGCCGCATAAGTCTTTTGGATGAACAGATTGCGCTTATTAGAGAACCAATTTTGGATATCTGCCAATTGAGTGAAGTAACTGAGCCAGAGCATGAAGAAATCATTTTTGAGGAATCTTCTTGTGAGGATGAGCCAAACATGATAGTGGAGGAGGAAAAACCATTCAAGGAGAGATATTTTACCTCGTCAGTGGTCGTTCCATGTACACCGTTAGAAGATACTTTCTTGCCATTGACGCCAATCCCACAGTATTCAATCCTCTATGACCTTCAGCCTAGATTCGGAGTCTCCTTCCAAAAAAAAAATTTCAGAACAAGTGTTGTTGGACCGACGAGCTTACAAAGTATATATCACGCCAAGCTTGAGGGCGAAGGAAATCAAGACCCATACGTAGAGTTGTATGATTCTTACTATAGGCGGCAGCCGCTCTTTGATGTTTGCTTCTGCATAGTCGGGCATTAGACTATAAATTTAGCGCTGACTGGGAGACAACCCAGCGTTTTTTTTTTTTTTTGCTTTTTATTTTATTTTTGGTTTTTTGTTTTTGTTTTTGTTTGATTTTTGTTTCTTTACCATGCCAGTTGGTCGTGCCTGCCGATATATACAATCTGCTGCTGCTGTCCCAGCTGATACTATCAAAAAGGAAGAGGATGCATCGAAAACTAGGGGAGTGTTATTTTTGTTCTCATTGTGTTTTTGTTTGTCTTTGCATTTGTGGGTTTGTTATGCATTCTGTTCATTGTTCTGAAGCATTGAGGACAATGCTTTGGATAAGTATGGGGGGGTAGACTAGTATTGCATTGTCTATGTGTTTGTGTTGCATCTGTCGTGTTTCGTATTTCTTTGCATACAGTTTATTTTTGTTGTTGTTTGCATTGTTATGAGTAGGATGAATCATAATAGCCAATGATGATGAAGTTTATTTGAAAAAAATGGATTTTTGAAAAAATTTTGCTCTTGACTGGACATGAGAAACTGTAGGTTGAACCGTGAATATTTTTAAGCACTAATGTTAGACCAGTGAATTGTAGCGAAAGATTTGATGAAGTTTCTGTCTGTTTGACCATTGCACGGAAATAGGTGATTTGTGGATCTTGATTGTGTTTTATGAATTTTGATGAGGCTCTAGTAAGACACTTATGATCTTGGGCGCACCTAGAGGAAAAAAAATTATTCAATTCCATCCGGGCCTTGAAAGGATTAAAATCCTAAAAAAAAAGATTAAATTTAAGGCTAAGTATGCGGATTAAATGGGATTGATGCTCCATCCGGGCTATAGACGAGGGGATTAGAAAGAAAAAATAAAATGATTTTTCGTATCCTAGCCAGTTATAGCTAAGTCAGCGGGTAATTATTGGGGCTAAAGCAATACCGGGTGCAAAATCCGGAGGTGTGTAATTTATTATCTCAAGGGAGGTGGGTTTGTCAAGAGGTCGTTGGAAGGAATGTGCACTTGAAAAGTGAAACTTGCACTAATTTGTCACAGGTCGCTAAGCAGATTTGAGACGAATTCGATCTAAGTTGCATGAAACTGGAATGACATTTAACACACACATGTTCACGTTAAACCGAAAGTGTATTATGAAAAGTTGAGAGCATGTCTGTGTTTTTGGTTTTGTGATTGAACTTCTCGGAGGCTTTGCACATTTATGAATCGTCCTCACTTATGTTTTTGTTTGCATGTTGTTTTTGCATGTCTTGCTCGAGGCGAGCAAGGTTTAAGTATGGGGGTGTTGATAAGTGCATTTTGTATGCATTATTTCATGATAGATTTATGTTTATTTTGTGTGAATTCATATTATTTTTATGTGTTTTTATGTGTTTTAGTGCATGTGTGTGTATTTCACTCCTTGGGTTAATTTTGTAGGAAAATATATTTTTGAAGAATGAATTCCGGACCAGCTTTGTTCAAAAAATCAAATTTAATTTTAGAGAGCTCCAAATCCGATCTTCACCATTCAGATTATATTTCAAGATGTTTGAAAGCTGCTGTCCAAATTTCAGCTCAATCCGACGGCTAGATCTCAAGATATAAATTTTTGAAAATCGTCGCTCGGTGCAGAATTTTTGTACTGAGCGCGCGCGAGAATCAAGCTCGCGCACGCGCAAGTTTCGTGTCCAGGCCTCTGTTTTTATGTGTTGCACGCGCGCGCCCATGTTCGGAGGTCATATGTGTTCCGAAAAATCCTTGTTTTGAGAGGAAATTAACTGATAGGCGTTCCGGACCATATATATATACAAGATATAACATATTTTTGAGGGTTTCGAAGTTCCAGAACGCGCACAACACAGAGGAGGCGACTACAAGGCTTGGGAGAGAAGATTTCTTTTTTCTTTTCTTCCTTTTATTTTTATTTTTGAATTATTATTTTTAATTATTGAGTAGTTTATTTTCAACCAAGACGGCGTGATTGGGCCGAACAAATTTATGTAGAAAATTTGGATGTTTGTTTGGGATTTTTTAGAGTTGATTTTATTTTATTGATTGTCAGATTTATATTTGTCTTGTGAATAGTCTGATCAACTGTTTGCTTGCATGTTAATCAATTCCAAATCGACAGAGGAGGTTTTGATTTTGATCACTCTGATAATTAACATATTGTAAAACCGACTAGAAATAGAATTCGGTTTCAGTGTGCGGTTTAGGTGTAAACTGAATTTTCACAAATATTTAATGCATTCAAATTTGATTAAAATTACGAAAGATTAGTTCATCAATATTTGAATAGGTTTGATTGTTCTAGAAATAAACCTTTGAACAAATTAGGAGAATTCCCATGAATTAAGATTAAATCTGAGTCCTGAATCGACTACATGTTACGTGATTTGTTCGGTACCTACGTGTGTCTTGGTTGTCTTTATTTTAATTATTTTTATCTTCAGTTATTTTTATTCTTATTTCTTAATCAGTTTTTATTTTATATTCTTATTTTATTTAATTCAAAATCCTTCTATTATTTTGTCTAGATTAAGTAAAATAATTAATTCTTGAGAATTGACTGCAGTCCCTGTGGGATCGATACTTGGACTCTCTGTCCACTTTACTATTACTTGACCAGGTACGCTTGACAGTAGATTTATATCACACCGATTTAGCCGGTCAACGGTTCATGGAGAATATGTGTGGATTGTAGAGCCATTAATAACATTACCATCAAGTATAGGCATCCTATTCGTAGACTATATGATATGCTGGATGAGCTGCATGGTTCTAGCGTCTTTAATAAAATTGATTTAAAAAGTGGTTACCATCAAATTAGGATGAGAGAAGGTGATGAGTGGAAAACTGTTTTTAAAACCAAATTCGGCTTGTATGAGTGGTTGGTTATGCCCTTTGGATTAACTAATGCACCTAGCACTTTTATGAGATTGATGAATCATGTGTTGCGTGCTTATCTTGGAAAATTTGTTGTGGTATATTTTGATGATATCTTGGTATATAACAAAAATTTGGATGAGCATGTCGAACATTTGAGAATTGTTCTAATCACACTAAAAGCTAAACAATTGAACGCTAACTTGAAGAAGTGTGTGTTTTGTACAAAAGAACTTGTATTTTTTGGTTTTGTTGTGAGTTCCCAAGGTGTCAGAGTTGATGAGGACAAGTTAAGTGCAATTCGAGATTGGCCAACGCCTACTTCTATTGGTCAATTTCAAAGTTTTCATGGTCTTGCAAGTTTCTATAGGAGATTTGTGAAAGATTTCAGTACTTTGGCGGCACCTATGACTGCAGTGATCAAGAAGAACGTTTCATTCCATTGGGGCGAGGAGCAAGAGAAGTCTTTTAATATTGTCAAGCATAAATTAATTAATGCTCCTATACTTGTATTACCTGATTTTACTAACACTTTTGAAATTGAATATGATGCGTCAGTGTGTAGGAATTGGAGGTGTCTTGATGCAAGGTGGGCGACCGATTGCATACTTCAGTAAGAAGCTTAGTGGGGCGTCCTTGAATTATCCTACCCATGACAAGGAGTTTTATGCGTTGGTAAGGGTACTTGAGATATGGCAACACTATTTGAGGCCAAAGGAGTTTGTGATTCATACGGATCATGAATCATTGAAGCATCTCAAAGGACAACAAAAGCTAAACAAGAGGCATGCTAAGTGGGTGGCGTTTGTGGAAACTTTTCCCTACATTATCAAATACAAGAAAGGGAAGAAAAATGTGGTAGAGGATGCTCTATCACAAAGGTATGTACTTTTATCTACTCTAGATTCTAAATTCTTAGGATTTGAGTATGTGAAAGAGTTATATACTAGTGATCTTGATTTTGGTGAGATATATGCGTCATGTTTGCATGGTCCAAAAGATAAATTCTTCATGCATGATGGGTATTTGTTTAAGGAGGATAAGTTATGTATTTCTAAGTCGTCTATTCGTGAATTACTTGTTAGGAAATCACATGGGGGTGGCTTAATGGGACATTTTGGTGTGGCTAAAACTTATGAAATTTTGCATGAACATTTTTATTGGCCACATATGAAGCATGATGTTGAGAAAATTTGTGAAAGATGTGTGACTTGTAAGAAAGCAAAGTCTAGACAACATCCACATGGTTTGTATACTCCACTTCCTGTTCCTAGTGAATCGTGGGTAGATATTTCTATGGATTTTGTTTTAGGACTACCGAAGTCTAAGAAGGGGAGGGATTCCATTTTTGTGGTGGTTGATAGATTTTCTAAGATGGCTCATTTTATTGCGTGTCATAAATCTGATGATGCATCTCATGTTGCGGACTTGTTCTTTAATGAAATTGTTAGATTGCATGGCATGCCTAGGAGTTTTGTGTCTGATAGAGATACTCGTTTCTTGAGCTATTTTTGGAAAACATTATGGTGCAAACTTGGTACTAAATTGTTGTTTTCGACTACATGTCATCCTCAAACGGATGGTCAAACTGAAGTTGTTAATAGAACGTTAGGAACTTTGTTGCGTGCTATAATTAAAAAGAATTTGAAGAGTTGGGAAGAATGTTTGCCATTTGTTGAGTTTGCATATAATTGTTGTGTGCATTCTACTACAAATTTTTCACCATTTGAAATTGTGTATGGTTTTAATCCTTTAACCCCGTTGGATTTGATGTCTTTACCTATGAGTGAAAGGGTTAACATGGATGGTAAGAAAAAGGCAGAATTTGTGAGAAATTTGCATGAAAGGGTAAAGGCGAACATTGAGAAAAAGAATTTGCAATATACAAAGCAAGCAAATAAGGGAAAGAAGAGAGTTGTGTTTGAGCCGGGTGATTGAGTGTGGTTGCATTTGAGGAAAGAGCGGTTTCCTAAAAAATGGCGCTCAAAGCTTTTACTAGAGGCGATGGACCGTTTCAAGTATTGGAGCGCATCAACGACAATGCCTACAAATTAGATTTGCCAGGTGAGTATAATGTCAGTGTTACTTTTAATGTTTTTGATTTATCTCCATTTGATGTAGGTGATGATCAAGATTTGAGGAAAAATCCTTTTCAAGAAGGGGAGGATGATGCGAACATGGATGGCTCACATGTTGTTCAAGTGGCCAAGGATCCGTTGGAGTTACCAAGAGGACCAGTTACAAGAGGCCGAGCTCAGAAGTTCAAGGAAGCACTTCGATCTTTGATGTTGAAGTCACAAGGGGGTGTTGGATTTCTTAATATTCCGTTTGGGGATGTTATAATTTTATGGAGGCCAAAGGAATTCAAAAAAGTGAAGAAATTGAAGCCCAAGGTCGAAGCTACAACGCGCCCGCGCCTGGAGATCGCGTTCCCGCGCCTGTTATTTTCGAACCAACGGCGCGCCCGCACCGTGTCCTGTGAATTTTGCGAACTATTGGTGCTCCCGCGCCGTGTCCTGCGCAACTGCGGCGCACCCGCGCTACACCCTAGCGCGCCCGCCCGACGTATTTTAGACACACCAAAGGTGTTTGTGTGTGCGCGAGATATTATGCATATTTTGATGTTTTATTCTATTTTTAAAGTCTTTTATTCCTACTAGGAAACTTTAGGAGATATCTTTGATATCTTTTTGATTTATTGTGCGTTATCTTTCAATATTTTGGGTTGTAATATAAATACTACAATATTCATTATTAATAAACAATTAAGATTTTTGATTATTGATTATTCAGTACAAAATCTCTCTAGAATTTTTATCAAAGCTTTTGCTTTACCCAAAATCAAACTTATCAAAGTTTCATAGCTTTGTGGCGTTTGTCAATCGATTTTCAATTGAGTTTTCAAAGACAGGTTCCTTTGAAGGTCTAATTGAATCTTTGATTATTTCCATCGTGAATTTTCTGTTGCTAGTTACAGGTTCAACTAGAGGTGGAGATTCCAAAATATGTTACCTGTTTCAAAGTCGGGACAAAATCTTTGAATTCTTTTGTTATAGAATTGAGGTGCGATTCGTTGTAGTCGTGTTGCTTTTCATACATAAGATTCATATCAAACGTGAGTGCGGATGATTGGATCAGTAGTGGTTAGTACTGCATCGACTGAGGAAGATGGTATTGTCACCGAGATTGGTGCAATAGTGATGATAGTGCTTTCAGCTGGCTCGGATGTCAGCTGAGAGATCGAAACTGTTTGAGTAACACGATCCATCGAGGCGGAGACTTCTACGGTTGTTTCTTTCACATGAGAGGTTGGAGTATGAACTGTTGAAAGCAGCTTTATCCTCTTAGGTTTCGGTTGAGAAGGCTTGAGAGCCGTTTTCTTCCTTGCGGAGGGAGAAGAGCTACCGAAAACCTAAACCAATGGAGCATTGTCACTAGCATCATCATCTAGATCTGATTCAACAATAGCGGTGCGTCTGCTGGTTCGAGGACTCTTCTGTTGAAGAGTTGTGGTTCCCATAGCAGCTTGTTGTTGTTCTGCCCCGATCTCTCTTGCAGTGACCCGCGCCGTGATCACCTACTAATCAAAACTTAAGCATGCAATTAATCAATAAAATAATCTTAATCAGAGTAAATGCGGAATTAAAGTAAGTCAAATACCAGGTAAAAAAACCTAGTGATCAACCCTGCTATCCAGCCTTGGCCACCACCTAACCTCCCTGTTCCCGGGAGAACTACCTGCAACTGCCCCATGGAATAGGGCATCCAGCCAACAGAAAACAACCGGAAGTGAGCCTAACATGCTCAGTACGGAAGTATGAGTATACACTATTATATGCGCATGAATGCAAATGAACTGGGTATCAAGGCACGAGGTCAAGAATATCTGATAGAGAACAACTTGGGCCTTGGTATGTACCACGCTGAGCCATCGCTACAGGAGGTGACCGACATACCCAGATTCCCTGATGGTGACCTAACACAAGTCCACATGTCCAACCAAATATCAGTGATCTGACATGAGCTCGTGTGTCCAACTAACATTGGTGACCTGACATGAGTCTATGTGTACAACCATCTACTGACAAGGTAAATATCCCAATACCGGATATCACAAGGATGCAGGCTCAATATGCTCATGTATGCAACATATAGTCACTGTTGTATATAAATTCATATAAAACATGCAATCACATAATCCATGCAAACACATAATACATGCATACTTAATCTGGATATTTTGAATAATACTTCCGTACCTTACTAAGGAAGATCCTAGAAGCTCCCATCTAGGTTCAAGCCTACCATGCAGCACTACAACATAAATAACCATGCATTACCTAGCATGCCAAACATCATCTACTAGGCTCTAAAAGCCTTAATTAAACTATAGCCTACTCCCTATTTACTATAGGGAACCAAAGTCATACCTTCGTCCGTCGTCAGCCCGTTGATGTCGCATTCCCCAGAGCCTGGGCATAGCCTAGATACGACCCTTGGACGCCTTGCCAGAGCTCTGCCGCCTGGATGCTACTGCGGTCACTGTCCGCTATAAAAATACTATTTTCTACTCCAACTCTTAAAGAAAGAGTCCCGAAGACCTTAAAATAGAGCCATTACCGGCAGAGGAGAGGAAATTTGACATTCCAAATGAGAGCCTCGGACTCATTTTTATAGGCCTGGGTTTGGACGGTCCGAATTGGGTTCAGAGGCTCCGAACCGGGCATGATTTCCACGTGTAGAGTGCATTTTGACAACTCAATCTGGCGGTGAGTTCGGACGGTCCGAACTGGGTTCGGATGGTCCGAACTTCCACTTGTTCGAGCCACTTTTGACACCTGGACTCTGCTGAGTTCGGACGGTCCGAACTGGTTCGGACGGCCCGAACTAGTTCAGATGGCCCGAACTGTTTTGGCCCTTCGGAACTCATTTTGGACCCCCCGCCCCGGGAACTACCCTACAATTTTTGGACATTCCGGATCTGATTTTCCACTTATTTTAACCAAATAAGGATTCCTTGAAAATGTTTTGACATTTTTAAAATTATATGTCATTTTCTAACATGTTTAAAATCACTTAATCTTGTAAAATGGAACCGGGTTACTACATCTCTCTTGACGGTCCTCAATTGATCAGCAGTTAGTAACTGCATTGAGCCATTTGGATACATGAAAAGCTTCAAAAGAGGAGGAGTCGACACCTAAGGTTGCAAGAAGATGACAAATTTGTAGAGAAAAGCCTTCGGATTGTCCTTTGCCTTGAATCATTTCACAAAGAGTAGAGTAGAGAATAGACGACCAGTTGAAGTTCAACTGAGAGGAAATGGAAGCCATGTACTGAAACTTCTCAAGAGTGATCTTGTCATAAAAACCATCTTTAGTCAAGAGATTTTTCGCTACAATGTTGGCTAGCAGTCGATATGCTGGCTTCAGGCTTTTTTTGAGGCTGTTGACTTTAATAGGGGCTCCATCCAACGTGAACTGAGCTGCCCAATGAGAGGCGTTACCATCCGGTAAGTCTGCGCATTTCATCAAACCACTGGTAGGCAACCCAAAAGTTTCACCGAAAAAATTTTGATTAAATTCCACATGCCGTCCCTTGATAACACAAGAGATGCTGCCATGATGTAGTTCCGCAGAATCGAAGAATTCCTTGACTTGATCGTAGTCAACCATAGAGCTGGAACTAAGAAATTGACGGAGTCCGGAGGCTTCAATCATATGAAACATTGCAGAGATTTTGGAGTTTTTGATGGAGTGTACTTCGTCAAAATTGATTCCCAAGCATGTTTTTTGGATAGACATCTTGAAGGATTCTGAAATTAAGAAATATGATTAGTGTTTTTGGAAGAGATGAGTAAAAAAATTTTGTTCGGGCGGGTCGCAAAAAAATTATATGTTTGTGTTATGTGTGCAAGTAGCCGCGATGTAATGTACACGTCAGTTAAATTTGAAATTTGAAATTTGAATTTTGAATTTGAAAAAGAAAACGCGGAAAGTTATGGATAAAACAAAATTCATATATATATTAAATATATTAAAATATAAATAGAGGCGGTTTGCTCAATGTCCAATGTCTGCATGCTACTGATTGTCAGAAATCAGGGATTCGCGTTTTCGATACGCTATCAGGCCTTGTAATTATGATTTGTGATGTTTGAGCATATCAGTGGATAACGAACAGATGAGATTGATATCTGCCGACCTTTCACCTTCCTTGTGCTCCTATAAATACGATATCAAGGAGTTAGTTGTGCATCAAAATACACACGTATATTCAGGTAAAAATTAAGATGCCAGGTCCTGGAGGAGATTTGGCCACGGAGTTCAACGCTGCATTGACTAGGGTTAGAATTCACGAGTATGAAGATACGATGTTCGAGCAAGTTATCACGGAATGAGAGGCAATTGAAGAGCTGCGTCTTCATCTTTCTGCTGGTAAACCACTGAGTTCGGCAGACTCTGTAAATGGCTTTGATATCCAGATTTGGCGATATGAAGAAATGTTGGGGTCCACTGATTCAGTGAAGATCGTCAGTTCTGAGGGCTTGTATCTGATATTGCTCTATAAGAAGCTTGAAGAACTGGAGCTTATCCAATCAAAGGACATTGGCTATGTTCGTTCTCCCACCGGAGAGCTTACTTTCTTCATGCTCTCATGGAAGCTTGCAGTAGAAAAAGAGATAGTCAAGGCAGTGTTAGCCTTCGAGGCTCTCATGTAATTAAATCTCCTGTAAAGCTCATGTTAGCATGCTCCAAAAAGCATATATAAAAAAATATTTTGCGGACTATATCTGATGTTATAGTGCGATGATCTTATAATACAAGTATATAAAAAAATATTATCACGCCTTTTCATATATCAGATGTTTGAACATTAAGAATGATGTGACTTAAAAGATGGATGTTTATGAGTATAGGTTGCAGTCGAGATAAGCTAAAAAATAAATAATAAAAAATACGGTGCAGAAAGTGTTTGTTTTAAGCTTTCATTAGATGCACAGTGCACAAAAACCGATAAAATAGGCTTACCAAAGGTCTGAGCCAATATTTTTTGAAGATATTATCGTCTGTTCAGAGTAGGTGACTGTTGACTTGCTGGACCTTTAGCCTTCTGAGTTTCTTGCCTATAAATAGTGCACTTGCAACAAAAAAACTTAGTTTTAAGCAAAGTTCTATAATCAAGATTCAAAATATCATGATGGATGAGTTGGAGTTTGAGATGAGAAAGAATATGTATAAAACCAGAGTGATGGCAAGGAGTATGCGTATCTGGTTTCTCCTTGAGACAATTCGTCGCAACCTTCATACTGGTTTAGCTTTCATGGATCCATGCTGTTTTGAGGGGTTGCTGCAATGCAAACTTACCTTGCGAACTCAGAGCACTCGTAATGTGCTAAGGCCTGCTGTTGTTAGAATCTTGATGCTTTTGGCGGAAAGAGATTAGATGCAGAACATCTGCTTTGAAGATGATATCTGCAACGATCATGGTGCCCTCACTCAATGGATGATTGAGTGGAGTCGAGAGACGAGAAGCAGAATATCTGCAGCTCACTTTGCATATTGTCATGGTCTGCAGACTTAGTAAGGGATTATTGTAAAAGAAATGCTTATGCATATTTCAATGAAACTTTATGTAATAAAATGCAGTGTTCCCCCTAAACTCATGCTCATCTTAACTTAATTCTATCAAACCAAGTACATTACAAAAGTAAAACTTAACGTCCGATATTGGTTTGGTGAAGATGTCTGCTGCTTGTTGATCAGTGGATATGTAGATCATCTGAAACTCCTTTTTTAGCACATGTTCCCTTATGAAATGATGTCGTACATCAATGTGCTTTGTTCTCGAATGCATCACGGGATTCTAAGTAATTGCGATTGCACTAGTGTTGTCGCAAAAGATGGGGGCTTCACTTGACTGTATTCCATAGTCTCGAAGTTGTTGTTGTACCCAAGTATCTGTGCACAGCAACTGCCAGTTGCCAAGTATTTTGCTTCGTCTGTAGAGGTGGCAATTGATGTTTGCTTCTTACTAAACCATGAAATAAGTCTGTATCCCAAAAATTGACAAGATCCACTAGTGTTATTTCTATCAATCTTGCATCCTGCATAATCTGCATCTCAACTGGTGCTCCTGCCTCATCCTTATCAAGCTTTATGAAAGCACTCATAGGAGTAGATATAGCAGAGCAATTTTCCATGCCGAACTTTTTGATAAGTTCTTTGGTATAATTGGCCTAATGTATGAAGATGTCATTCTCAAGTTGTTTCACTTGTAGCCCGAGAAAAAAATTTAATTCGCTCATCATGCTCATCTCGAATTGTTCCTGCATCAACTTAAATAATTTCTTCCACAAGCGAAGATTAGTTGTTCCGAATATGATATCATCCACATAAATTTGAACAAGTAAAATATGATCTCCTTTAACCAATTTAAAAAGGGTTTTATCGACTGTTCCTACAACAAAATTATGATCTAATAGAAACTATGATAAGGTGTCGTACCAAGCTCTTGGCGCTTGTTTTAAACCATAAAGAGCTTTATCAAGTTTAAATACATAATTAGGAGTCGAGGGATTGATAAAACCTGGTGGTTGCTCAACATACACTTCTTCTTTAAGTAGCCTATTTAGGTAAGCTGACTTGACATCCATTTGATAAACTTTGAAGTTTTTGTAAGCAGCATAAGCAAGAAATATCATGATGGCTTCAAGCCTTGCTACTGGAGCGAATGGTTCGTCAAAGTCAATGTCTTCCTCTTGTCTAAATCCTTGAGTAACCAATTTGGCTTTGTTTCGAATTACTATTCCATCCCCATTCAATTTATTACGAAATACCCATCTGGTGCCTATGATGTTTTGTTTTTACGATCGAGGAACTATATTCCAAACTTTGTTTCTAGTGAATTGATTTAGTTCCTCCTGCATGGCTTCAATCCAGCTAGCATCTTGTAGGGCTTCATCGATGTGTTAGGGTTCTAACTGTGAAATAAATGTTGCATGTTGTAAGGCCCGAAAATATTAAATTAATAATTATGGGATTTGAGAATTAAATTCCATATTATGGGCTAATATTAATTTGAGAAGTTATGGAAATGATAGATTTAATTTTCGAGCCGAAAATATTTAATTTGAGAATTTACGGATTTTGAGAATTAAATTCCGAGAATTCTTAAATTAAAAGAATAAATATTCGATTTGAATATTTATGGAATTTAAGATTAAATTCCATGTTTCGAGGATTAAAGAAGATGAATTTTGAAGATACAACCCGATCAGGGACTGATGGCTAAAATGCAAAAGGCTGGGATTATTTAATTAATCCGAATTTATTTAATTTTAATCCGAGTATATTTATTTTGGGAATATTTAGAGTTTCGATTTAAATTCTAATATTCTTAAATTATTTAGTATTGAAATTGAATTAAAAAGAAGGCTGAGGACTGAATTGCAATTAACAAAAACTTGAGGGACTAAATTGAAATTATGCAACACATATCCGATTTCTAATCAGATTATCAGCATGGCAACGTGTATGCTTCAGATTTTATTCAGAATTTAGAGTGCAGAAGCCGAAGCCTTTTTCTTTCTTTGAATTCTTTATTTTCAAAACCCCGTAACTTTTGTTTCGATCGTCCGATTTTGATTCCGAAAAGAGTTCTGGAATCCTTGCAACGAGGACTTAGATTTGATGTAAGTTTCTGATTCCTTCGGTATGGTTTATGGATCAAAATATTGCAGAGATCAGTTTTTGATTGTATGATCATGTTCTTCAACATTTATGTGATTCGATATCGAAACTGAATTGATGAACGACTATCGTTTGTGTTGATTATGATTTCCAGTAGTGTTTCGATTTATATGGAATATGATTATGCTGGTTTTGATAGCTTATGAACTGAATTGAAGTTACGTATGAAGTGAATTGAAGTTAGAATTGAATTCGATATTTTGTCGGTTACCGATTTTTAATCGCTACGCCGTCGATTCGTGTTTTTGGACCGTTTTGATAGCCTATGATTGAGCCAAGATGTTCTTGAAGATGATGTTAATGTTGTAGCAATTTTATTCTTCAATTTTAGATTAGTTTTGAAGGCTGCAACTCAAGAACTTTGAATCCGAACCGAAGAAGAAGACGTTGAGGTTTGAAGTGATATGATTGACGACATATTGATGATTTTGAATCGATATTAAAATGATTGAATAGAATGAAGATTGATATGAATGTTTTGATGCTATGTTCCAGATTTGAAGCGTTCAAAACAGAAGAAATACGAAGGTATAATGACGACATCGTGAGTTAGGGATTTTGAAACTCAAGAACGACTATTCTTGAGTTATCCCGCCGAAATCACATACGTATTTATTGCTTTGATTAGATTTTGGTGTTGTCGATCCATCACAGGTAGTGGATCTTTGATTTCGAGTCGAATGATTATGATATGATAATGATATGAATTGATTCTATGCCGAGGTCGGAGGACGACTTTATTTTTGAATCCGGAATGATTTCGATAGATGGATATCCATATCAAGATCGGTTATGAATCTTGATGGCAACGATGATATATGAATCAATTCTTGATCGATCGATTGAAGCGTTATTTACTCTATTTGTTGAGTCGATTATGATAAAGTTGAATTGATTTATTTAACGCTTTATACGTCGCTTATACTGAGATGATTTCTCACCGGAGTTTATCCGGTTGTTGCTTTGTTTTGTATGTGTGCATTGCAACAGATGAGGCAGGAGCTAGTCTGTGATGACGTTGATAGCTCGGGAGCGAGACTTAGCATGTGTGGACTCGGGTTTTAAGCTGAAGAATGGTAGTTAGATAGCATTGAATTTGATATGAAACTTTGTTTTTAGAAGCTCACTTTTGAGACTTGGTGTAGCTTGTAGTTTCATGCTTTTTATGCTATTCGTTTGATGTATTAAATGCATGATTTGTTACTTGACACTACATACATGTATATGTGCATGAGTTAGAATTGATAAACAATGATTTGAGTTGATATTGAATTGATTTGGGATTGGATTTTCAGCTTTGACAGCAAAATAATTTCTGCTGTTTTTTTGGGCAGAGAGGCCGCTAGATCGGTTGAATCTTACCGATTTAGCGAGGCCTGATTTTTTCCAAAACAGAGAAGCTGAAAAATGTGCCCGCTAGATCGGTAAGATCTTACCGATCTAGCCGAGCACTATTCAAAAAAAAAATTAGTATTCTTTTTATATATGATTAATGAGTATTCTTTTTATATATGATTAATTGTTATTAATCATTAATTGCCCTAAGATGATATTAGCAACCCGAGGTCCCCACAACAGGTGGTATCAGAGCGTAAGTTTCTTGAACTGAGATAGAAGCTGAGCGGGGTAGATTGAGTCACATGCATTTATAGTATTTCATGATTATGCATTACTCGATTTGATGATTCGATGATTTGATAAATTGCATGTGAGCGTGATCTATCTTTGAAATTCAACTGCCTGATTTACTGATTTGTAAATTTTTTGAATTTCTTACTGATTTTGTTATAAGATTTTCCTTGGGTGATGTAAGCACCCAGAATCGAAGAGAATAGTGTTCTTTGGGTGATGTAAGCACCCCCGACTAAACAGAATGGTATGGTCAAACTGAACATAACAGTATTGCTCAGCTGAAAAAAGTATCTCTGATTGAACAGAACAGAATATCAGCGAATGAATAAATGATATTGCAGGTAGAAGTTGGCTTGAAGAACTTGACCAGTTGTTCAAATACCTGAAAGATACAGATGAATATCGTATCAGATTGACTGTCTACCAACTTCGAGACCTAGAAACCAACTGATAGCTTGTGACAAAGAAATTCTGACAGAATAGAGGTATATTGTTTTGTTGGTAAGTGCTTAGAACAGAGTTTGATTTAACGATTCTTTGCCACAACAGATAGAATGATGAGAGAAAAAAAAAAGAATATACCAACTTGAAGTGGAATACTTTGAATACTGACGATTATATTATTAGATGTTCAAGCCTATTATGATTCTTTGAATTGTAGATGATAAAGAAGCTCAAGATTGAGTTGCCTATTAATGGCTTGAATTCAAAGATTATGTCTGAATAAATGTTGACAACTGAAATATTTTATGAAAGACATAGACAGAGCGAAGAAAACTGAAATTGAATGATGAAGCAGAAGGAATGAAATTGTAGATATGCCATAGTGTATGAGATAATCACAATTGACTGCAATTTTTCATTCCAAAATAGATATGAAGTGAACGATATAAAAGTAGTTTCTTTAACTCTAGCGGACCGAAACAGATTTATCTGAGTCTGAATGCAGAGTATGATAGAAATTATTACACTCATTGTGAAGGGAGATATCCTAGCAAGCAGTGTAAAGACATTTCAAGCTGAGGTGCTAGAATATGTTAGAAGAAAATTTGATTCAGAGAAAATATTCGAATGAAGAACAAATTCCAGAAGTATATAGAGGATCAGAATGAAATTGCACCTAAGAATGAAATTTCAGGTAATAGATTTATTTTGTTTTGACCTGTTTATATTATTGGTGCAATAGATACATGATAGCTGAAAGCTTATTATATGATCACCTCTGTATCAGAAAAGAGACTTTGTGAATTGAACTGAAGAATGTAACTATTTATTTGATGAACTGAAACTGAACATGATTTTATTCATATTGAAATATCTGTTTATGTTGCATGATATATGATGATGCAATAATCGAATACAGATTAGCAGAAGAATTGATGATAAGAAGCGATAAAATTAGATCAGCAAGAACATAATGTGCATATGAATATGATGATAAGATATAGAATCTTGAATTAAGATTCTGTGATTTCGGTTTGATATATAATGTTTGATTACATAAATATTCCGAAATCAGTATATTCTATGCACTAGATATGTTCAAGATCTAAATCAGCATTGACATGTATGCCAATGAATAGAGATTACAGATATGTTCTAGTAAGATTTTTGACTTTAGTTTAAGTTGTGAACTGAAATTCAATAGCGAATTGATGAATTGATGAATTTGTGAATTACCGACTTGATGAGATTATGAACTGAATATTGATCTTGAGGTTTAGAAGATAGATGATGATATGAAAATCAGTTACAGATGAGTCTTTTCTTTGATTATGCTGAATCGATTACATCAGATTGGAGATATAATTCTTGAATTATTGAATATTGATTGGCTCTCGTAGCACATTGCTTTCATATAGAGCCTGTGTTCATTCACTCATTCTGAGTTGTGTGATGCAAGTGAGTTGTTTTCACTTTGCAGAGTTTGTTATCCAAAAGATTTGATTTTTGGATGACCTTGATTGAGAGATTTTCTCAATCTTGATTTATTTCTTTTGATTTTGAGAATTATTGATCCTTTGATGATATTTCAGCGTATTTTAAGATTGTTGGCTCGTAACTGATAGAAGAATTTGAATATGATCCATGATTTTTGAGTTAGATGATATGAATTGTCGGTATTTGGAGATAGAAATGAGGAATGAAATAGGCATCCGATGAATTGATTCCAGATTTTTGTGTATTCTGGTTTGAATATTCAGACGAATATATCACCAATCAGAATGATTTTCGTTTGGAAGTAAGCCAGAACTATTCAGAAGATGAAAGAAACACATAAAGTAAACTGAAGCGATGAGAATTCAGTAAAGAATGCCATATTGAGATATGAATTGAAGCCTCAGATCATAATGAATGAATTCTATTATGATTGATTATCTGATTGTGCTTGATATTTCCAAAAAGAAATATCAGATTTTGAAGAAAATGCACAACAATGAATTTAAGACTCATCCAATAATTGTTTTATCAGAAGATAAAGCAAAGAGAGTTAACAAAATTAGTACGTTTTCGAAGTTAAACGTACAGAGAGTTTCTGATGAAGTTGAAAATCATTGACTAGATTAGTTCAGTGACAGTTTAGAAACTCCAGAATTGTTATGAGATTATGATTTGAAAGAGTATTTTGTTAAACTACCAAGATGAAGCAGTTTATATGATGTAAACAGGTGGTAGTTATGAACAGATTGATTGAAATTACTGTATATGATGATCTGTCTGTATGATCAAATCACTGAATTGTGATTAGATTTGTTGCAAGATGAACAGTAAGCCAAGAAATAATGTTTCAGATTGAAATATTGGGTTTACTATGAAATTGTAATAAGATGATCAGAAGACTTTGAGTACTTTTTGAGGTAAAGGTACAACATATTATCCTTAAATTGGAAGAATAGTCAGAGAAGATGAATCGAATTTCGAGAATGAACTTTACTTGACATGATATCGATTATCAACAGCTCTGAGTACTTTGAAATCTCTTAATACAACATATTTATTCTATGATTAATGAATAGTCCGAATAGACTAATCGGATTTTGCAGAATACACTGTATGAGATGTGAATAACAGCTATCTATTCAGATCTGTGAAGAAGATAGAGATATGATGAAATTACAGGAATGATTATAATCTATTGTCAGGATTAAGTTTTTAGATTTATTCGACAGAATGTGGCATCGATTGATTGACTGATGTTTTGAGAGTTGGTTATATGTGATTGCATTATACCATTCTTCGATTGATGGATTATCTGAGTTGATTTTCCAGATGTTGAGAATATTCTCAGAACTTTAATACCTGATTCGATATTACTTGACTTGATGTGTTGCCACTTGATGATTATAATTCCTGTAACAGCTATTGAGTCGATTTTGAGATAATGCTATGATGATATGATGAAAAGAAATCCGATTTCTTTGTGTTGAAATGATACTACCAAAGTATATGACATCAGATCAGACATGATTTGTCGATATCAGATCAGATTTGATTTGAGACACGCAAAGATTTTGAAGATGAATCTGTACGAAATGAAAACAGAGAAGAAGAAACATAATTAGTAATTGAATGATAGATATAAATTTTGAAGCTGAAACTGATTAGTTAAGCGGAAAAGTTATTCTTGAAACATCATTCAATTCAGAATAGAGAAAGAGCAGAGTTTAATTTACAGATTCAGAATATGAAGTTGAATACTGATCTTGAAGCGATGAACTGAATGACAGCGTAGACTTGATATATGTTCTATACAGAACATCGAATGATATAGAGAAAGAAACAAGTCGACACAATTACTGAACTTCACTGAATGAGATGCCAAACAGAATTGATGATTTTAGTAAAATATTTATTCTTTTCAGCTTGATACAATGGATCTGATTTGTTCCACGTATATAAGTGAAGGAAGTATCAGAATATTCTTCCTATGTACTTTAATTAATGAGATAGATTTCGAAACGATTCTGAGTTAAGTCGATTAGTCGACAAATCCTTGATTGAAGAAAGAAATAGCTCAAAAAGAATTCTTTTCAATGACTTAAAGTACAACTGAATAGATACCAAATACAAGAGAATAAAAACAGATTCAAAAAAAGAATCTGATAAGAGATGAAGAGATGAGATACGACGTTCAGAGCTATATGATTGAAGTGAGAATAACTTTAGATAATCATTCAGTCTATCAGATTGAATAGTTCGATTGAATGAGATTTCGAGGACGAAATCATTTCTTAGAGGGGAGGAATTGTAAGGCCCGAAAATATTAAATTATTAATTATGAGATTTGAGAATTAAATTCCATATTATGGGCTAATATTGATTTGAGAAGTTATGAAAATGATAGATTTAATTTCCGAGTCGAAAATATTTAATTTGAGAATTTACGGATTTTGAGAATTAAGTTCCGAGAATTCTTCAATTAAAAGAATAAATATTAGATTTGAATATTTATGGAATTTAAGATTAAATTCCATATTTCGGGGATTAAAGAAGATGAATTTTGAAGATACAACCCGATCAGGGACTGATGGCTAAAATGCAAAAGGCCGGGATTATTTAATTAATCTAAATTTATTTAATTTTAATCCGAGTATATTTAATTTGGGAATATTTAGAGTTTCGATTTAAATTTTAATATTCTTAAATTATTTAGGATTGAAATTGAATTAAAAAGAAGGCTGAGGACTGAATTGCAATTAATGAAGACTTGAGGGAATAAATTGCAATTATGCAACACATATCCGATTTCTAATCAGATTATCAGCATGTCAACGTGTATGCTTCAGATTTTATTCAGAATTTATAGTGCAGAAGCCGAAGCCTTTTTCTTTCTTTGAATTCTTGATTTTCAAAACCCCGTAACTTTTGATCCGATCGTCCGATTTTGATTCCGAAAAGAGTTCTGGAATCCTTGCGACAAGGACTTAGATTTGATGTAAGTTTCTGATTTCTTCGGTATGGTTTATGGATCGAAATATTTCAGAGATCAATTTTTGATTGTATGATCATGTTCTTCAACGTTTATGTGATTCGATATCGAAACTGAATTGATGAACGACTATCGTTTGTGTTGATTATGATTTCCAATAGTGTTTAGATTTATATGGAATATTATTATGCTGGTTTTGATAGCTTATGAACTGAATTGAAGTTACGTATGAAGTGAATTGAAGTTAGAATTGAATTCGATATTTTGTCGGTTACCGATTTTTAATCGCTACGCCATCGATTCGTGTTTTTGGACCGATTTTATAGCCTATGATTGAGCGAGATGTTCTTGAAGATGCTGTTAATATTGTAGCAATTTTATTCTTCAATTTCAGATTAGTTTTGAAGGCTGCAACTCAAGAACTTTGAATCCGAACCGAAGAAGAAGACGTTGAGGTTTGAAGTGATATGATTGACGACATATTGATGATTTTGAATCGATATTGAAATGATTGAATAGAATGAATATTGATATAAATGTTTTGATGCTATGTTTCAGATTTGAAGCGTTCAAAACAGAAGAAATACGAAGGTATAATGACGACATCGTGAGTTAGGGATTTTGAAACTCAAGAACGACTATTCTTGAGTTATCCCGCCGAAATAACATACGTATTTATTGCTTTGATTAGATTTTGGTGTTGTCGATCCATCACAGATAGTGGATCTTTGATTTTAAGTCGATATGATTATGATATGATAATGATATGAATTGATTCTATGCCGAGGTCGGAGGACGACTTTATTTTTGAATCCGGAATGATTTCGATAGATGGATATCCATATCAAGATCGGTTACAAATCTTGATGGCAACGATGATATATGAATCAATTCTTGATCGATCGATTGAAGCATTATTTACTCTATTTGTTGAGTCGATTATGATAGAGTTGAATTGATTTATTTAACGCTTTATATTTCGCTTATACTGTGATGATTTCTCACCGGAGTTTATCCGGTTGTTGCTTTGTTTTGTATGTGTGCATTGCAACAGATGAGGCAGGAGCTAGTCTGTGATGACGTTGATAGCTCGGGAGCAAGACTTAGCATGTGTGGACTCGGGTTTTAAGGTGAAGAATGGTAGTTAGATAGCATTGAATTTGATATGAAACTTTGTTTTTAGAAGCTCACTTTTGAGACTTGGTGTAGCTTGTAGTTTTATGCTTTTTTATGCTATTTGTTTGATGTAATAAATGCATGATTTGTTACTTGACACTACATACATGTATATGTGCATGAGTTAGAATTGATAAATCATGATTTGAGTTGATATTGAATTGATTTGGGATTGGATTTTCAGCTTTGACAGCAAAATAATTTCTGCTGTTTTTTTGGGCAGAGAGGCCGCTAGATCGGTTGAATCTTACCGATCTAGCGAGGCCTGATTTTTCCAAAACAGAGAAGCTGAAAAATGTGCCCGCTAGATCGGTAAGATCTTACCGATCTAGCCGAGCACTATTCAAAATAAAAAAAAAATTAGTATTCTTTTTATATATGATTAATGAGTATTCTTTTTTATATATGATTAATTGTTATTAATCATTAATTGCCCTAAGTTGAAATTAGCAACCCGAGGTCCCCACACATGCAGTATTTCTTTAACCATTTGATTACGTGTACGTAGAGGAGCTATAGGATTACCGATGACCAGCTCAGGTGGATGGCTTTTACTCCACCGAAGACTTGGTCCAAGGGGATTTGTGTTTTTGTTTGTTGGAATGTCTTCCTCATTTCTGAATGTGTTATCGGGTTCAATGGTTTCTTCCCCAATTCTCCGTCCTTCATGATCTTGATCTATTCTTCCTTCAGTAGGTTGAATGATCACTTCTTCTGGTTCATCTCTTATGACAGAAGGTTCATCACTGTCACTTTCATCATCTAGAACAGTTGATTCTAGCATGTTTGCTAGATCTTTGATATCAGTTTGAGACTTGTCTGCACATACAGTAGTTTCATAAAAAATAACATGAATAGTTTCCTCTACTGTCAGTGACCTTTTGTTAAAAACTCTATAAGCTCGAATGACTAAGGAATAACCAATGAACATTCCTTCTTCTGCTTTTGCATAAAAAGTCGTTAAGCGATGTTTTCCGTTATCATGAACAAAGCATGTACAACCAAATATTTTAAAATATGAAACATCGGGTTTTGTGCCATTCCAGATCTCATATGGTGCTTTGTTGTGTTTCTTGTTAATCATAGATCTGTTTTGAGTGTAACATGCTGTGTTAATTGCCTCTGCCCAGTGTCTTTGAGATACGTTAGAATCAGCAATCATAGTTCTAGATGCTTCTTTGAGGGTACATTTCTTCTTTTAGCAACACCATTTTGCTGTGGAGTTCGAGCAGCAGACAACTCATGCTTGATTCCCTGGTCATCTAGATAGGATTTGAGGGTTTTGTTTAAAAATTCAGTGCTTCTATCACTCCTGATCTGATCTATCCCAGTACGTTTCTCATTTTGCAAACGTTTTAAAATTTTTATCAAGTGAGCAGTTGTTTGATCTTTGGATGGTAAGAAAATTACCCAGGTGAAACGAGAGTAATCGTACATGATCACTAAGGTATATCTCATTCCCCCTAAGCTCCTGATCGGTATAGAACCAAACAGATCCATGTGCAACAGGTCTAAGCATTTAGAAGAAGATATACACCATTTGGTTTTAAAAGTATCTCTCACTTGTTTGCCCTGCTGACAAGCCGAACAAACTCTATTCTTTTTAAAATCTCCTTTGGATAGACCAAGAACCAAATCATGTTTACTCAAATGTTTAATGGACTTAAAATTCAAATGATTGAGCCGCTTATGCCATAACCACTGCTTATCACTTTGAGCAACAAAACAAGTAGGAATTGACGGTTGTTCACTTTGCCAATTTATCCTATAAGTGTTTTGTTCTCTTAGTTCGGTTAACATGATTTCACCATTACTAGATTTGATCATGCATGTGTGCTTGTGAAATTCAACAAATGTGACCATTATCACATATTTGACTAATACTGATCAGATTATAGCATAAGTTATCAACAAGCAATACGTCATTAATAATAATGTTACCATGAGTAATCTTACCCTTACCCATGGTCTTATCCTTTGAATTATCACCAAAAATAATTTTAGGCCCTTTTTATTGTATGATTTCGGATAGCAGTTCTTTATTTTCAGTCATGTGCCTGGAACATCCACTGTCAAGATATCAAGTTGTCTTTTCCATTGAACTATTCTTCTTGACTGATTTTACTGATAGTACCTGCAAGAAGAACATATAACCATGGTACCCTTATCTATTTGGGTCCAAACTGGATTAGTCCTTTCGGGATCCACACTTGAATTACTCTAACGGTTTTACCCGTATGCACATCTATAAAGTGAGTCGGTCGAGGTGCACGATGTGTACTTGTGTGTGGTCTGGATCTTACAGTGTGATGTTTGAACTTTTGATCTTTGTTGTCCAATCTATATCGTTTTTGAACAGGCATGCGATTAAAGTACCGGTTTTGTGTTACCTGATGATTCCTGTACTTGGATTGACTTGATTCAAACCTCGACTGCCTGAACTTAGATTGGTTTCCCTTTCTTTGTTCATTCAATCTAGATTTGTTCCATGTCTCTCTTTTCCTTGGATTATGAGGCTCCACATATCCCAGTCCTTTATGCTTACCTTTTTTATCACAGCGACTTGACTATCCATCATAGATCTTAGGTTCATCATGTTCATATATCGTACTAGATCGAACAAATCTTATTGCATTAGGATCGTTCCTACTAGAATACGATTGAGTATTTTTCCTTCGTAAGAATACATTTATTTGAGCCATATCCAAGACCGATTTTATGACCTGCTTGTTTCTGGTTCTCATGTATCTTATCCAACGAGGTAGAAACATTATTCCAAGAGTTGATTGTTTTAAGCAACTTTTGATTTTCATATAAAGTGTCTTGGAATACTTGTTTCATATCATCATTCTCTGCTGCCAACAGATTTAGCTTAGTCCTTAGACCGTCAAGTTCTTTTTACTGTGAACAGCTAGATTCCCTTAACTTATCAATAAGACATGTCTTTTCTGTTTTTACTTCCTCAAATGATGTAGAAAGCTTCTGATACTCAGTTACCATATCATTAAGTGTTTGAACAAGTTCTTCTTGTGTAAATTCAGACGAGTTAAAGTTAAATACCTCAGTATCGTCTTCTTCACTCTGAGAGTTAGCCATAAGACATTGAACTTGCTCTTCCTCACTTTCTTTGGATGAGATATTTGTATCGGATGATTTGGATTCTGTTTCTGCCCATTTGCTCTTTCCTTCATCTGCAACTAACACTCTTTGTTCCTTCTTCTTTCAAAATGTTCTTTTTCCTTCTTTGCCTTTCTTTTTCTCATATTGTTGCTTTCTCTCTTCGTTCTTAGGCCTAGTACAATCTGCAATAAAATGGCCTTTCTTGCCACAGTTAAAGCACGCAGGACCATCCTTTGTATGGTCTTGTTTATAATAAGGTTTTGTTAAACTTTGTTTTATTTTTACGCATGAATTTACCAAACCTTTTTATGAAGAGGTACATTGCTTCTCCACTCATCTTCTTAGCTATCTTATTTGCTGATGCTTCCTCAGTCGGTTAAGGTGAGATAGTTGATGTCAGTGCTTTGGTGGGATTCGAGACATATGGATCTTCCTCTGTTCTGATTCCGAGTTCAAACTCGTATGCCTTGAGATCTGCAAATAAGTCATGAAGCTATAGTTTGTTCAGATCTTTTGATTCCCTCATGGCTATGGTCTTGACATCCCATTCTCTAGGCAGTGCTCGCATAACCTTCAAAGCAATTTCACGATTAATGTATATTTTTCCGAGAGCAATAATTTCACAAACAATATTGTTAAATCTTTCATCAAACTCAGCCATAGTTTCTCCTGGTTTCATTTTGGCATTATCAAACATCTGAATGGCTACGGTGAGTTTGTTTTCTTTGGTTTGATCGTTTCCTTCGCATGGTTGAGTAAGCTTCTCCCAAATTTCCTTGGTGGTTGAGCACGTCTTGATCTTGCTAAACATGTTTTTTTCCAGCGTTTTGTACAATATATTTTTAGCTACGTTTTCAAGATTTGCTTTCTTCTTGTCCTCAGTGCTCCATTCTGCTCTGGGTTTCTCAACCATCTGTGGTCCGCCTCCTGATATGGCTATAGCAGTGTTGACTTTGAGAATCTTCATGGGTCCATAAGTGATGACTTACCACATATCATCATCTCGAGCAGAAATATGTGTCTGCATACGTATTTTTCAGTCATTATAATCTTCTTTAGAGAACATAGGAATTTTATTTAGCGAGGTCATGATGAATATCAACAGCTAAGAGAAAAACCTTCTCTGATACCACTTGTTGGGGATCGAATGTGTGTGTACAGGGGGGTTAATACACACTCTTAAAAATTTAACTTTAATGGAATGTGATTGAGCAAATGTTAGTTTACTCAACCGATTTTCTTTTAGCTTTCTAGATATATAAGAGCTACTTAGAGTAGTGCGGAAACAACTCTCACTAAACTAGATGATAATGATGAAAATAGTGTAATGCAGTAGCGTAAATAAACACAGATATGTTTATGGATGTTCGAATCTCAATCTCCTACGTCACCCCTTATTCCTCGCGGGAAGGGTATACTAGAGGACTTTGGTTATTACAACGTCTTGCAATACACCCGATCCAAGTTAGGACTTATCAAATGCCCAAAATGGAACTCCTAGATTCACACTGATAAGATTCCAAGTTCTTATCAAACTTTCTTCAGTTGATGATGATAAACGTCTAAGCTTTTTGAAGGCTTAGAATCTCAAATCCTTGTAACAGATAGTGTTCTTCAAACAACAGCTAGATTTGAGTAACCCTTGGAAAGATCATTTTGTAGATCGGATATGCTTTTGACCGAAGGGTTGAGTGAGCAGTCGAGTATTCGAGAAGTGATTTCAAGTGCTCATGTATGCAAATCTTTTTGAACGTAACTCTATCTTTTCTTCTTGATAAGCTCTGATATTTATATTAGCTTTGTCCAACGTCTTTTTCCTTTCGTCAATGGTCGGAACCGTCTAGAGTGTCAGATATCCTTACTTGATTTATGAAATGAGATAATATCTTCTGAATATCTGTACTTAGAGCGCCTTAAATTGTCTATTCAATGTGTCTTCACATTAAATGCTATTTATGGCTTTCCATACTTTATCAGACGGCTCCTTAAATACTTCGTCCTTTGCATTTAAGTTGTCTTGTCAACTTTTCGAAAACTGAAAATTCGTGACTTCTTGAATACGACAGATATCTTATCAACTTATAAGTTCAGTAGATATCCCAGCCTTTGATAACCCAGATCAGTTGAGCGTTCGACGGTTGACGTTCTTAGCCCGGTTGACAGATAACGTTTGACCTGCTTAGATCAACTGATACTGCTCATTCCAGTCGATATCTCTTGGTCAACTGATATATTGAAGACGGTAGACTTCTCTTGAACACCTGTTATACATGTAAACGACGGCCGATATAAAACAACGAAGTATTGTTTTGTTATCACCAAAAGTTAGGATTCAACAATATATATATATATATATATACAGTTTTGATCACACGCACCCTAATTTGTGGGGGATCCACATGCACGTGTGCCCAAAACGACTCCGATTGTCTGGAAATTTTCACGGTAGGGTGGTTTCGAATATCCGAATCTAACGATGTATCATATGATACAAATTTCAATCTCGGTGGTTGGATATGTGAAGATGGCCAGAAATTGCATATTTCACCTAATTTTTGGTCACCTTCACATATCCGACCACCGAGATTGAAATTTGAATCATATGATACATCGTTGGATTCACATTTTGTAATTCGCATCGGTGGTCGGATATATTAGTTTTGCTATGCTGCCCACCAACCGTGTCAACCTCTGTGTCCACCATGATTGGTAGGCAGCATATCAAAACATATATATATATATATATATATATATATATGTATATATAGAGTGAATTGTGAATAAATCCCCAAACCCAAACCTTTCTTTCTCCCAACTCCCTCCCTTTAAGATTCTTTCTTTGCACTCCCTAGGATCACAAAACTTGATTATTTTAATAATTAATTCTTGTACTCAATGTGGGTTATTTTGTGCTAAGATCTTAAGGTTTTATACTTAGATCTAAGGATCTCTGTGCTTATATCTCATGTTTTAATGCTTAATTTCGGTACAAAGAATTATGTGTATAAATGGTATCGGAAACTTAGGTTAATTATTCAGACTTTATATTATTCGTTAATTCATACTTTTCTTTGTTGAGGAGAAGATTTTTACAAAAAATGACTTCAAACGAAGGTTTGAATCAAAACGATTTTATTCATATGAAATCCTATAAACAAGTTAATTTATTCACAATACATTACTTACAACATGTAGTGATTAATGCTCTAAATTTTGAAGGGATAAAGAAAGATGATTTCTAACTCTCAATTTTTAGAGATTACCCCAGATTCCTCTAAACTCTCCGGAGATCTTAGAGAAATTCAAAAGATGGTACAATATTACAGCAATCAGCTGTATGAAATACCTCGGCAAATTGAAGAAATCCTTAAGAAACAAGAATAAATTCTTGGAACTCTAAAGGATCTTCAAAATAAAATCATAAATCTAGAACACACTTCTGGTTCTAGAAAAAGAAATACAGGAGGAAGGTTACCACTCTCGTTTGGTACCGAACCTTTGTTACATCAGAAAGGTAAAGCCAAAATGGTTCAGAAACCTTTAACTGACGATGAAATGATGATTAATCTTATAAAAGCAGTATCAGAGAAAAACAATATCTGATGACTACTTTAGAAAGATTAAATCTCGAGGATCTACAAGATCTTGCGGATTCTTTTGCGAATCTCAAAGTAGTAGATCTAAAAATGAATTTCCATGAGGGTGAACAACCCATAGGGAATCCCCCAAAATATGTGGTTAAAACAGAAGAACCACATAGTGAGTTTTATGTTGGAGAAAATTCACATCCAGCAGAAACCAAATCAAGAAGGAGTAAGATACCACTACATCAAACTCCGTATGGAAAAACTGTTTTAGACCCAATACATCCTTATGGGGTTATGTTAAACCTTGATGTTCTGGACTTAAAAAATAGAGAAGATCTCATAGATGATTGGACATCAGCTATGAGAATAGCAGCATGAACATTAGATCTCAATAAAGAAGGATTCATTAAACTTCTAGAAATGAGTCTAATGAGATCTGTCAAGATCGCTTGGGAGATGACTATGCCAGAAACTAAGGAATCAATCTTAGCAGGAGAATCCCTCAAGGAGATTGGAGGAAGAATGGCCAACCTATTTAAAGCATAATTCATAGGGATAGACTATTTCAATAATCAAGATACAGAGAAAAAGAGAAAATATACTCAAGCTCTGTATAGCCTCGAGTTACATGATATCTGTTTAGTTGATGAATACATTATGTTATTCACTAAATACAGATGAAATTCGAGAGTCGAGGAAAATGTAGCTATTCAGCTATTTTTCGCAAAAAAGCCAAGTCCCTGGAGAGAAATGTTTATTAAAGAATACGTTCCAGGTAATCTTGATACATTGGCAAGACGCGCCTCCTTTTTGAAAGAAAAATTGGCAGAATGGTGTCATATGGCAGTATTACAGAAGAACTACAAGAAAATAAGGGGTATATATAAACGTAAACCTTTATGTTGTAAAGAAAATGATCTTCCAACGATCATTGGAAACAGATCACAGGGATTTAAAAGGAAGAAATTCAAAAATAATCCCTATAATAAAATAATGAAAAGTTCTTGGAAACCAAGAACATTTTGGTCCAAACAAAAGGCCAGATCCTATAGATCGGGTAGAAGAAGTGGACCTACAAAACATCCCCAGCAACAGGCTCATCACAAAGCAGGGGAAGAACACCATCAAGAAGAACTTTCAGAAGAACTCATACAAGAGCAAGTGAAAGTTTCAAAGATTGCAACTGCTGGACATGTGGAGCAAGAGGACATATATCTACAAATTGTCCAGAAAACGAGAAAAAAGGAGTTAAACCCTTTGAAGCAACACCAGATATAGATGATGCGGTCTTCTTTCAAGATCTCGTCCAAGTATATCAATTTGAGGATATCCCCTCAAATGAAAGCATATACGAAGAAGAGATATTGTTTAGTCAAGAAGTTTCTGAGGATGAATCAGAATCAGAATCAGAATCAGAATCAGAGTAAAGAGGAAGTGTTTCGGCATGAAACACATGAAAGTTTGGTTGGGTTCTTTAGTCAAACCACGATATCTCATAATATACTCCAAAGGATTATGAGAGAAAATCCAACATTACAGAAGTACCAAGGATTTTCGGCAGAACAAGTTGAAAGAGTCTTAGGAAACCTAGGGTTAAGACAAAGAAGACATAATTTGATTTATAAGGTATCCAGAAGGGAAATGGCGATCCCTATGGAATTAACCAGTAATCAAATTGAGATGCAGTTAATTCTCTTTGAAGAAATTCGAGAGGAATTACAGAAATTAAAAGCAGAAGTAGCAAAGACAATGTCTTGGATTCATATTGAAGAAATCCAGATTATGATCAAAGCTACTTTTAAAGAGGGAATAGATTCACCTATAGATATCGTAGTATGCGATAAAAGAATGGGGAATATACAAGATGCAGTTCTAGGAACTATCTCGGAAAATTTGTGTGCAGGAAAAATTGTGGGAGTTATTTATCCAAGAATAGCCTACAATTTAGCAGATAGAGATTTTAGTCGAGCCTTGACATTGCATCAAAACTTCAAGGAAAAAAGACTAATGAAGGAAGGTAATATGCCATATTCTATTACGTATCAAATATCATATGCTCTTTCTAATACTCACCATTCTGAATTATTTATTAAAAATGAGTTCATTGAAATTCCAGAGATCTTTGGGAAAGTTGCTCAAGCAATATACCCTGAAAGGATCGAGTTTCCTTTAATTCAGGAAACAGACATTCAAATTCAAGACAGACCGGTTCTATACAGAGACCTTAAAATAGAACCCCGGAGGTTATCTTTCCAAGGAGACCGAATGAAAAGTAGGAGATGGGACAAATATCCTATTCAAGAAATTCCACCAGAAGAAAAGGAGTTTTCTATAATAGGAAAGCTTAGATCTCCAGAAGGATGGAAAGAAGTGAAAATAGTATTCGAAATTACAATTCATCGGAACCAGTTCCCTTGTAACTCGGTTTACTATTTGGAACAACGGGAAAAAGGAACTTACCAAGGAGTGATAAATATTGAAGAATTGGAAGTTCAAATCTGTGGAATTCCAGGAAAAGAAGTGGATCAGCTCATTCTTGGCCTAGAGTTTCTGGAGGACCATAAACCATGGAAACACCTTGAAAAAGGAATAGAGTTCATGGCAAAAGAAAAGACTTGGAGGATTCAATAAGAATTCTACGAGATGGAAAACCAAGAAAATTGGATAAGGGACAATCCCTTAATCAGATTCAAAAACTCTGTTTACAAACAGAGGAAGAAGAAATTGTTGAAATTAGTAAGTCATGAACATGATTTACTAGAACGCATTGAAGAAGTAGAAATGAGTAACCATACTCTACCTTCTGAGGCCTTAGGAAAACTAAAGGTAAATAGTCTTAATCGGATTACTGAGTTATAACACAGTATATTAAAAATGGCGGGGCCATTTAGTAATCCCTTTAAAGAATGACAACAAGTCCTTTCTCCATATATATTCCGATAGGGATGTTGTATGAACAATATAAGGTTGAATACTTTGCAGCTTATATTGACTCGGGAGCAGGAATTTGTACAGCAAAAAGAGGAGTCTTCCCTGAAGAATGTGAAGAAGAATTGCCAAAAATTGCTGGACGAGATTTCTTTCGAAGAATTTTAATTCTTTGCAAAGGAATAAAACAAGCAGAGATCCTTATGGGAGGAGCAGGTCAAACACCTTGGTACAAGGTAAAGACACCACCAATCTATTTCCGTGATACAGGAGCTGGTATCCTGTTGGAAATAACTTCTTACAAATGTTTAAGAAGTACACACAAGACAATGAGTCAAGAAAACTTATGTTCACTACAATTTGTGATCATAAAATTATCGTTCAAAGACTCAAGGTTGTTTTTTATCGACAATTGCCGATAATTTTTCGCAGCCAGCATGGTTTTAAAGGACAACTTTTTTACCCAAAAATGAAAGATTCAAGAAGGTTTGGAGAAACCATGTTGAAAATAACAACAGAACAAGAACTTCAAATAGAGGATATGGAGCTTCTCAAGGTAACTCTAAATCACAGAGATATAGAGTTAGAAAATAAGGTATCCCTTGAAGATGTTAAAAAGAGGCTCAAAGAAAGTTACAACGAGCATCCTTTGGCATCGTGGGATAGAAATCAACTCAAAGTCAGTCTTACTCTAAAGGAAGGCAAAGAGTATGAATTCGTCAGATATAAGCCTATCCCGATGAACATAACAGATCAAAGGGATATGAGAATGATTATCAAGGAACATCTGGACCTTGGTCTAATCAAAGAAGGAGTTTCACCATATAGCAGCCCAGGTTTTCTGGTCAGAAATCATGGTGAAATAAAAAGAGGGAAACCCAGGTTAGTTATTAACTACCAAAGTATTAATAAAATCCTGGAGTTTGATGGGTACTTCATACCGAGTAGAAAACACCTAATTAGTTGTGTACGAAATGCTAGAGTGTTTTCAAAATTTGACTGTAAGTCTGGATTTTACCAGATTCGAATGGAAGAAGGCAGTAAGAAATTCACAGCCTTCTCTACTCCACAATGACACTATATTTGGGAAGTTATGCCTATGGGATTGGCTAATGCACCCCAGATATTTCAAAGAAAGATGGATAACCTTTTCAAAAATTATTTCAATTTTATGTTTGTTTATATTGATGATATTCTTATAGCATCAAAAACCATAGACGAACACATTAAACACTTAGAGATTTTCTCTAAAATTTGTAAACAAGATGGACTGGTCTTATCTGAAAAGAAAGCAGTGATAGCAACAAGGAAAATTGAATTCCTTGGTATTGAGATTGATGAAACTGGAATAATTCTACAACCCCATATTGTGGAAAAGGTAAAGATTTTCCAGATAAACTCAAAGACATAAAACAACTCCAGAGTTTTCTTGGAGTAGTTAATTTTGCAGGGATGTTCATTAACAACCTAGCAATGTACAGAAAGGTGTTCAGCCTTTTGTTAAAAAAGGATGCTAGGTTTATATGGACCGATGACCATACTAAAGGGGTAAACCAATTAAAGAAAATATGTAAGAATCTCCAAAAAATAGCTATACCCGTAGATGAAGATGATCTGGTATTATTTACGGATGCCAGTGACGATTGGTGGGCAGCAGTCCTTACCAAGATCACTCCAGATGGAGAAATACCATGCAGATACTGTAGCGGTCTTTTTTTAGAATCAGAGGCCATAAGATGACATATCAACGAAAAGGAATTTTATGCAGTTAAAAGGGCTTTCGAAAAATGACCATTATTTTTACTTGCTAAAAAATTCACGCTGAAGGTTGATAACACCCAGGTAAAAGCTTTCCTAAAAAATAAAATTGAATCTAAACCTGAGAAAGCTAGGTTATTAAGATGGCAAGCATTATGTCAAAATTATATTTTTGATATTGTTATTATTAAATCTCGTGAAAATATTCTTGCAGATTTCTTAACAAGAGATGGAAGGCAATGATGTAGATTCCATCATGAAAATGCAGAGGCATCTCAGGTAACACCTTGGGTTGCTTCAAACCGAGTTCAACCAGTTAGCCATTAATGCTGAAATGGCTGGTAGGTTACAACAAACTGATCGAATCAAAGTATCTAATCGAATTACAGGATGTATGCAAGCTCAAACACAACTATAGGCTGCTATTCAAGGACCAATCGTGAAGGCTATAGAGAAACCATTGGTTTCTCATAAACAAGATATGATAAAACCATTGGTTTTACAAAAATAAGAAATACAATCACCGGTTGTGAAACAAGATATTGAGGAATCTAAAACTCAAGAAACAAGTGATAATCTATCATCAGCCTTTGATGATCTAGATGAAGCAACAATTGATGAAGATAACTCATCAAGTCAACCCTCCGCCTCTGGGGTAAAAGAGGAAGAGATCAATCTTAGGCCCAACACAGACAAGGGAAAATCTAAGATCGATACTAACCCAGCTATTATTTCTCCATTTCAGGTTTATCAACAGAGGTGGGAGAAATTAAGTACAAGAAGTGAAATTAACCCTAATACTTGCAGGGTTGATGTTGCAGGGATATATCCAAGAGTTTGACTAAAAAATAATGTCAATCCTAAGGATGTAAAGCTCTGGTATGAATTTGGGGCTTTGCCCTCAGTTTATACAACGTCACCTAGCTTCCCGGAGATATCACAGTTACCAAAATGGATTCAGGAAGCAGTCCAAGAAACATGGGCAAATAACGACCATTTGTCCAGAGGAGATGTGCTTGAATTATATTTCTTTAGTGCAGCTCCAGAACCAACAGGGAAAGGATCACACGAGCCCTTTCATTTCATCAAGCTAAGGAGACCTGACATGAATAATCAAAGATTCATCAAGGATCCAATATCTGAAGAAATACCATTAGTGTCCACTTTTGGAGAAAATTAAATTTCAACCAGAAGGGACCTACTTCAAAAGCAAAAGATGCCCCGACAATAATAAAGCAGACATGTGAGGAGAATAAAGTCAAAAGAAAGTGGCAGGTATGTGATTCCTCCACTAGTAAAAGATGTCATCAATAATGGCATAAAAAATACAAGACAGCTGCCTCCACTAGCAAAAAGATGCCATCAATAATGGCATAAAAAAATACAAGACAGCTGTGAGATTCCCTAAAGTTTTTCGGTGAAACGAGTGGAACTACAGCTATAAATACAGGCATTTGAGGAAGCTGAAGACATCGATCATTCCCTTCAGTTTTCTTACAAATAAATTGTTGTAATATTTGTCTCTCTATTGTATTAAATTTTCAGTTTATGTATTTCAAGAACAAGGCTACTATGAGTAGCTAAACAAGTTGTTTTTTTCTCTTCAAAGAAGTTGATTTATGTAATAATATTATGTCTGAATAAATTTTCTAAAGTCTCTTGTTTTTTCATGCTCATATTTTATAATTAAATTTATATACCATACGCCTTAAGGTAGAAAATGAATTAAGGCTGTGTTAGGTGTCGTTGAAGGAGCTTGTGCAGAAACCATCTGTTGCGACTGCGTGGTTGCAGTGTGAGGAGCACTTCGTAAAACTCGGCAGGTATGACCCGACGACATTATGGTCAAAAAGGTATTTAAATTTGATTCACTTTACGGAAGCATGTTGGACCCTAATCTAAAGTATACACGGTTCTGATAACCGCCCGATCCGAATCGAAACCGAAAATTCAGTTCGGTTTTCGGATTTTTGGATTTTCGGTTCGGTTTTTTTCGCGGTTAACCGAACCGAACCGAAACGAAAACCCTTTTTTTTTTTTTTTTTGCTTTTTTTTTTGAATTTTTTTACCAATTAATTAATATGTACATCAATATTGTGTGCCCATAAAATTAATTTTATTGAAAAACTGAAAGAACAAAAGTCATTCTTCATTCCTTTTAAAAAAAAAACATAATTAATTTAATTACTTATCTAATTATTCAAACATACTTGAATTGTGGATTCAACTTGAAAAATGTATTGATTTAGTGATTTTAAAAAATATTGATTTTTGAAATAGAAATAATTAAAAATTAATGAAGTTATTTTATTATATTATATATACACATATTTGCATTATATATTACATTATTTTTATAAATTCATAAATTATTATTATTGAAATTAAAAATGTTAGCAATTTTTGTACTAAGTGTAGTTATTTTCAAATATATTTTTCGAAGTATTAAATCACAAATATTTGATTTAACCATTAATTTTTTCCAAAAAATTATTCGAATAACTAAAAATATTTAGTTTTTTTTTAAAAAAAAATTATTTTAATTTTTTTTTCAACAAAACCGATTTTTAGAGAAAAAAAAATTTAAATTTTTTTTTTAAAAAAACCAAAAAACCGAAATAATTTCGGTTAAAAACCGAACTGAACCGCCCAATTCGGTTCGGTTTTCGGTTTGGCTTTTCGGAGAACCGAAATTTCGGTTAACCGAAATTTCGGTTCGATTCGGTCCAAACCGCCTGAATGAACACCCCTAGCCAAGTACAAAAGATTAGTTAAATATTTTTTAAATCAAAATTGGGGACCACTAGGGAGAGCAAACTAAGAAATTTGAATGTAGGGAGTTAGGAGAAATTTATGTTTAGGTTTAGGGATTTTAAAATAATTACCCCATATATATATATATATATATATATATCATCTTTTAATTTTGTAATTTTAACTTATAGCGCAAAATGGGAAAGTTGTTCTTTTTTCCTTTTTTATTTTGAGGAAAAATGGGAAAGTTTTTGACATGATGGGTTTCGGTGCCCTACCAGCCGGGATTGGCAAAGTCTCATATAAATGAGTCCCTCTTCCTCGTTTTCTTGCTCCAGATTCAATGTCATTTCTATAAACTTTAAGGTACCCGAAGTGCCACTGAATTAATCTTTTTGGCACATCTTTTATGGTTTTTATTGCATAATTTGCCGTGATCAAATCCTGAAATCGTGTGTTCCAAAGGTTTTCAGAAATAGAGGTATAACATCCTTAAAAACTACCTTTCGCCCACGAATAAACATCTACAAAGTTACAAACCAATTCGTAAGCTACGAAGCATGGTAATCCTCGAGCTATGGTTGAGAGATGCTGCCCGAGTTCATGAACAGAGCGAGCGAACATGAGTCGAAAACGACACACAAAAACCAAATAAATTATTGATTGAAACATGGGCACGACAAATAAGCAAAAACAATGTAATTCCAAACAATATTAATACCCTTTTGACGTAACTTGTTTAAACTTACAAGAATCGACAGTTTGACACCATGTATTACAACTAACAATGCATCTTTCAATTTACCAAGTTCACTAATAACGGAAACTTGTACAAGAGTAACATGAGACCTTATTGCATGAGACAACATATCTTCACACAAATACAACACCACTTTTATCTACTCATTTGAACATATCGAGGGAGAGGATACCGAATTGTCTGTATTAATGAGGTGCCGAGGGAGGAGACTGCAATGCATCTTTCAGATTTTTCACTGCACTATCGTAGTTCAAGAATCCCATGAACCAGAACTCATGGTTATCGACAGAAATGATCTGGATGTACTTTTCAGCTTGATTTAATTTGCTAGTTGAAGAATTAACCGCTTTCAGATTATGCAATGGTATAATCACCTGATGCATAAGATAAGAATAAGTGAGATTCTGATCGATCCAAAAAAAAAAGGAATACATGAGATTCTGTGGAATGAATCAATGATTAAAATGATACAGATATATGAAACTCAATCTTTGGAAACTTAAGAGACGGCCAAACATGGTTCAGTAAGATAACCAAATATCATGTAAAATCGATCTCAATCAATCAAGACACATCGTCAATTATAGAACACAATAACTTTGACAAATGTTCAACGTTTTTGACAAAACAAAGAGCATGCTGCGCCAAGAATGAAATTACAGAAAATAGCAAGGTAGCACGATATTTCAGAAATATAGCCACAAATTTCTCTTACCTTTGGTAGTTAAACAGAAAAAACAGAGACAGGGCACCACATTGAATTCGAACTTTAAAGGTTCAAAGACAAACAAGTAGCGTATGCAGATTCAAAATTGAACATTTTAAAGATAATGGAACCATTTACTGTTACAAGCCCATGAAACTAATGATATAATTTGACAGTATTTGCATTTCACTGTGGTAGAATTATAAATAAAAAGGCATTTGTTTCATAAAAGTCGCTTTGAATTCTCTCACAGTCACAGGAAACAAACGAGGTAAAAATCCATTATTATGGGGTGGAGGCAGGACCATCAAATTCATTTTTGCATATAGTACAATTGGAGATGTCAGATGTCCAAGGTTCTGCAGCTGTGGGATTACAAATACATCAATGGACATTCAACCATTATGTTAGTGATCCCAGTAAGTCATAAACTAGACTCAAATGCTACAAATTGAGAAGCAAAAATCAAGAGAAAGAAATAGGCATGCTACGATGTTAAAAGATATAAAAAAAGAGAGAATAACATTATAAAAAGCATTTAGTCAGAAAATGTGATTTCATTAAAGTAGACCACAATGCCAGACATGAGGAGGAAATAGAACTCAAGACAAATTGATTCACGTGCATAAATCATTAAAAAAATGAAATACTGGCCAAAACTACATCATACCTTGTAATAGCTCCAGCTTGTCTCTTCGGAAACTTTGTAAGAAAGAGGATTATCGCTACAAAATGCTACTTTTGCTGTTGACAAATACAAGGTTCCCGCAACAGGTCCAGCCGAAGTGGACAAGTAGCACCCATAAGATTTCACAAGTTTTTCCTCCGGAACACTGTCAAATGTTTGCTGAAAAACCTTTTCATATCCACCTTCTGCCAAAACCTTGGTACTCTGTGCTATTCGTCCAACAGCAGCCTCTCCCATGCTTGGACCCGTTTTCACTGATTCAATTAAATGAAATCATTATCAGAAACCATTTTTATCCAAATTTGCAGGCTAAGCATTTCTCCTTGGTCTGAGTAGTGAGTACCATTGTCGAGAAATAAAGAGTACTTTTAGAAAAATTTATTGCAAGTTCTAGGATTGGGGAGATTTTTTTTCTTTGCATATCTGTAAATTAGAACAATCCCTCAATTAGGGGGATCTGATTGTTCTGCTGCTATTTTATTTTTTCGTAGCAAAGGTTGTCTATATGTTAAGCTGCTATGGTGCAGATATATCCATGGAGAATTTCTTCTTCTTCCAGTATTTTGGGTCCTTTCCTTTCCACAAATTTAATTAAAATCATTAAGTGATCTCAACATTTCGATTTCGGAGAATTCTCCAAAGTGAAGCATACGCGAGAAACGATCACTTTAAGAAAACATTTGAAATTGAACAAGTGGCAGATTAAAGTATACCAGTCAATAAGAAAAATGAATGGACGAGCTTTAATGAAGTTGCGTTGAAGCAAAAGATTCACATATGAAACAAAACTTTTGGCGCAATTATCTTGAATGGCAAAGGTGTTCTTACAGAGCTGACTATAATGTGGAAATGGACACACAATGTTTTGACAAGGCCATTCAACAACCGTAGTTGTTTGGAGTATTTGGACTCAGAGGACCATGGCGGGAAATAAATTCAATTTTGCAGAAAACCGGAATTAGAAAGAACTGTGCGTAGGTCGAAAGCTAGTAAATTTTCGCTGTCTTCAGAGAAAAAAAAAAGAGGAAATGAGAAGACAGGCGCCTCATAAGGCTTATAGAAGGCATGCCTTATACTTGACCACAGTCCAACAACATATTGAGAAGGTGACAGCATGAATCGAGAAAGAGATTTTTGGTGTGTAGAAAAGCCAATGAGAATACTAGTAATAAAACCGTCATCTGCAAAAACATTAAAAGATATCAGTTTATGAAATTCTTTTTTAAGCTCGAAGCTTGAAATTACAAAGTCGGTAACATTAAGAAACAAAATTCAATTATAAGCTTCAACTTTTGTTATGTCGAAAACATTATAGCCCTGTCAACATTAAATGGTGGAAATATTGGCAAAAACATGCACAATTGTATGGATATTGCCAATCCCAAAAAAAATGCAACTTTTTTTTCCCTCCAAAATCCCTATCACATTACCCCGGAAAAAGATGGAATCAATCAAAAAACTGAAACGAAGACAAACTTACAGTGCTGCCACATGTTTCCAGCCATATCCTCGGCCTTCTTGGTGGCCTCTGCAGCCATCTTTCCCCATTTCCCCAAAACATCCTTGACCTTCTCCACGTTATCTAAAATAAAACCATCAAAATTCGAACTATGCATCATAGAAACTAAAAAAAGAGCATTAATTGGAAAATTGCTCAATCAACTAATAATCGTAGATAAAATGAGGTAGAGCGGAGGGGGAAAAAGAAAAATACTCTTTGGCGCGGGAGCTGCGGAGACGTAGGGATTGGATTCCTGCGGCATGGAGGTAGCATATCCTCCGGGGATCTGCGAAGAAGTATTCCTTGGAGTTTCATTCGCAACTGATCCTGAAGGATTGCCGCTCCAGGTATTGGGTACAGGAGCGGCGTCGTCCGGATCGAGTTTTGGGTAAGGAGCGTAGTCAACCTGTTGCCCAGCGCCGCCACCGCCGGCGGCGGCGGGTTGCGATTCTTTGCTTTGATCTGAAGGATTCATTGTTGTCCAGCAGATTGCCCCCGCTTGGCGACACGATTTGGAAAACTGTTTTGCGGCAAGACATGAGTGGGGCCCACTCCTATAATATTTATTCATTGTTTCATTATTTATTATACTATCTATTATTGTTTAATAAGAAAAAATGTGCTACTTAAATTTGTGATAAATCTCCGACACCAAACAAAAATTTGCTTTCTATGTCATAACTTGTGATTTCTAACTACTTAGACAAATATTTGTTGTGTGTTTGAACTCCCTAATTGAGGTCAAATTACTAGATTGACCTTAAATAATTTGTAAACTCATTTATACTCTTTTTGAACAATAAAATAGTTTTTTTAATAATCATTATTCTATCCTTCCAATTTCAATGTTTCCCCTATCTGTATTTTTCTTTTTCTTGAACCTTAAACATAATTTTTCGTTTATTGTGATGTAAATTTTTTGCTGAGTTCATAACCTCGGGTGAAAGGAATTCATAAAGAAGAAGCGCCGGATTTTGAAAATCGTTTTGAAGTACCATTGAAACAAATAGTTCAAGGTATGATTTTTTTGCTGCAAAATTAAGATTTTTTGTGTTGAAATTCTTTTTTATGATCGTTTTTGTTTAATCTTTTCCAATTGAATAATTATTTGAGTTTTTAGAATGTACGATATTGTTTATGTTTGAGCTCAATATCTCATGTGTATTTTACAGATTGGAAGTCCAATATTTAGGTTTTACGGATGTGAGTGGGTTTGTGGTTCATCTATTATAATTGTGGAATCATTATCTGAAATTCGTTAACGTTCTCGATTTTAACGATTTAATTGCCAAATTTTATGCTTTAGTACTGGATTGTAACGTTTATATGTAAAATATATATTCTATTAAAATCAGCTCGTAGCTACAAGTGTGATTCTTTAATATTTTTTGGTATGAAAGTCGTAGACGTTACGAAGAAGAAAAAATCGTCATAGGTGAAGACAGATATGAAACTCATAAAAGGTTTGAAGGTTTTTTCTCCGAAATATGTTTTCATCTTGTAAATCGACCAAAATATTGTTTTTTCGCAAGTATTTGAGGGTTTCTGCATTTTGGTGTTAATTTTTTGTGTCTTTTTTTGGAATTTTCGATTGTGTCTATTTGTCATAAATCTGTAGGGTTTTGGTGTTGATTGTGCTTTTCTTTTTTAATTATTTATTTGTTTTCCTTGATTAATTATTCGAAATTTTTGAATGATTATGCAGAAGTGCGTAATTATTGTTATAATGCTTGACTTTGATTTCCTTATCGACAATTTCTAGTGTTTTGTTTTTTAATTTAATAAGAACTTACTTATTTATTTATTCGGTTCTCAAAGTGAAATTTTACTCGAAATCCTTCAATAGTATTTTAAGGTTCATAAATTATTTTTTAGTTATTTATTTTCATGTGTTTATCTCAATTTTTATGTTTTTGTTCTTGAATTTGTTGTGTAGTTCCAGTTTATATTGTTGGCCGCTTCAGTGGAATAATTATTCATTTGAAATTATTGAGTAATTATGGTAAATAATTTTTCCAAAGTTTATTTTGGTTCTTGAATTTTTTTTCTGAAACTGCTTGTTAATGCATTTTGTAGTTTCATTGGAGTGTCTAGCCCGTGACACAGATGAAATGTGGACATATAAAAATACAGTGGAGATGGACAATTATCGAGTTTATGTTGCTGCGAGTATATTATCTGATGAACATGAATCACTGTAAAACAATTTTGGAATGATTTTTATTATATGATTAGCTTTTAAGGTTGATGGAAGTTTGACAATAATTAATTATTAGGAAGATATTTTGTAAACTAAAAGTGGTTCAGTATGTTATTTAAGCTTCAGTTAAACCAATTTGTATGTGTGTGCTCTGTATGTTTGGTACAAAAATTTAAGATAATAGTACATACTTTGTATAATTTAGCATAATTGTACGTCTTTCCAGAATGATAAATTGGTTTTACTAAGATAGAATACGTCAACCAACTAAAAAAATTTAATGATCGAATATCCTATATATATATATATATATATATATAATGATCGGATATATAAATATATATTCGACTAGTCTTACTAAGATTGAACATGTCAAGCAACTAAAATAAATTAGGTTCAAATTCTTCTGGCTTCGAAATAAATCCAAATTAGTTTGGAACAATCTCGGATGAATCGCGCGTCATCCAATTACATGATTGTTGGTCATTTTAAGTCATGTGCACTCTTTTGACAACTACATAAGAGAATACATCGTTCGTATTCAATGGAATCACGTGTAACGATATTATACATTGTTCAATATTTACAATTGCATAATTAGATGTACTTCTAAATTTCAATATTTGTTGAATATGAAGTTTAAGCATCGAGAACGTTTTTCAGATAATGATTCCACAATTATAATAGATGAACCATAGACCCACTCACATCTTTAAAACCTAAATATTGGACATCCAAATTCCAATCTATAAAATACACACGAGATATTGAGCTCAAACATAAATACTATCGTACATTATAAAAACTCAAATAATTATTCAATTAGAAAAGATTAAACAAAACCGATCATAAAAAAGAATTTCAGCTCAAAAAAATCTTAATTCTGCAGCAAAAAAATCATACCTTGAACTATTTGTTTCAATGGACTTCAAAATGATTTTCAAAATCTCGCGCTTCTTCTCTATAAATTTCTTTCGCCCGAGGTTATTGAACTCAGCAAAAAATTTACATCACGATCAACGAAAAAATTGTGTTTAGAGTTCAAGAAAAAGAAAAAGACAGACAGAGGAGACGTTGGAATTGGAAGGATAAAATAATGATTATTAAAAAAACTATTTTATTATTCAAAGGAGTATACATGAGTTTACAAATTATTTGAGGGCAATCTGGTAATTTGGCCTTAATTTGGGAGCCCAAACACATGACGGACAGCAAACAAATTTCTCCTTATAGTAACTATCTTTTGGTATTTTTATGTAAACTTCCAAAAATAATCCTACTAATAAATAAATAAACTATTTTGTAATTTCAATTTATTTTCATACAACTTTCCCACAATTTCATACTTCATGTTTGACATATTTTAATTTAAAAATTTAAAAACTAACTTCCACATATATTACTTGCTTGAGATTTGTTTGTTAATTTTTTTTTTAAAAAAAAATTAACAATTTTTATCATAAATTATTTTTTAACGTGATAATTTGATAAACATACGCATTGCATGAGCAAGACGCTAGTTATTATTATAGCAGAGGATTAATAATAAAATAAACCTAGAAGGATGCAATATTTACATATATAATATTCGAATGAGTATTTTGTCTATATATTAAACTTCCATGTTGCATACTATTCGAATGAGACTTTGTCGATATATTAAACGACTTAAACCTAACTCATCTTAAAAGCTAGCTTAAGAGATGATGATTGTCTTTATCTATATATTAAACTCTCAAACTATTTACTCAACTGATGTGAGACAAACTTAACACACCAACACGGAACATAGAATTATATTATTTTTAGAAAAAATATTAAATATACTTTATATTTTATGATATTTAGATAAAATATGATATTATTGTTTAGAATGACGTGATTATACTTAAATCATTCATGTGAGTATCATGTCTGATTTTATTTTTAGCCAAGACATATAATGAATCAAAATTCATCAATATTTTAGAAATTTTATAATGAATTTCACAAAAACACGGTCTCACAAGATGAACATAACCAATTATTGACTAAATTGGTTCATCAGCCAATGCTATTGAATCAAATGTATGCTTCGTACTAAAAATATGAGATTGACATATTTTCGATGACATCGTCATTATTGCTATTATAATCCTAGTTCGTAATCACTAAAATTAGACTGTCTTTTTTCCAATAATCGAAGCCGAACTGTGTGACATGGGAGCAAGTTTGAAATCACGTATGGAGTGGTAGAAGGAGGCCTCGGGGCAAGTTGTGAATTACGAAAAACCAGCCATTACTTTCTGTCCCAGTACCTCACACAGGAGCTCTGAAGATATTCAACGAATCTTTGGTATATCTATGGTCCGTGGTCATGATCTTTATTTAGGACTCCCAACATTTTCTATTCGAAGTAAAAGGATCCTCCTTGCCTCTCTTCGTGATCGGGTTTTTAAGAAGATTAATGGGTGGAATGCTAGACTTTTTTCAGCTGGAGGAAAGGAAACACTTGTCAAATCGGTTCTTCGGGCTATCCCGAATTATGCTATGTCTTACTTCAAAATTCTATCATCCCCGTGTCATGAAATAGAACAAATGTGCGCCAGATTTCGGTGGAAATCTACACTGGGCTTCATGGAATAAATTATGTAAACCTAAAGCAATTGGAGGTCTCGGTTTTTGTCGTTTGATAGAATTTAACAAGGCTCTAGTAGCCAAACAAGTGTGGCATATCATTCAATACCCCAATTCCTTGTTGGCTCGCATTTTTAAGTTTAGATACTTCAAGCACGTGGACGTTATGGATGCTCCTAGGGGGAGCAACTCTTCCTTTATTTGGAAATCCATGTTGTGGAGTCGTGATTTAATCTCCAAGGATATAAGGTGGAGCGTTGGTAATGGCAGAAACATAGCAACGTTTACAGATACATGGATCACAGGGATTAGCTCAGGACGTAGTTCGAAGTTTGTGGAGGGGAGTGATCTTACGTGGCTGAGTATATTCGAGATGAGGGTGGTTGGGATAAGCTGCGTTGGATTTGGTCTTTCCAAGATTTGAAGTTGAAGAAATTCTCAATATTCCTTTGAATCCGAGGGGGGTTTAGACCGGAGATTCTGGTTGTGGGATAAAAAAGGTTTATACACAGTTAAGTCAGGATATCATCTTGAAATGGGATGGTTTCATCGTCACCTTCATCAAGCAACTAATTTGAATCGGTCTTGGTAGAACAAAATCTGGAATCTTAAGTTTACCACTGAGTGAAAATTTTTGTTTAGAAAGCAATGTCTAACTTCATTCCCACTGGTCTAAACCTAGCTGCTCATCATGTCTCCGTTTCAAGTGTGTGTTTCTTATGTAATTTTCTTCGGGATTCTACTAGTCAAGCATTGTTATATTGCAAGTATGTAAGACATGTTTGGAAGAAGAGTATTTTTTGAGATTGTATTCGTTTTCGTAATGGGAACTACATAATGGGAACTCTTTTTCTGATATATTGTTTGCCCTATTTGATTGCTTGTCTATGGAAGAAGTGATATTGTTTTGTACATTGACTTGGGCGGTTTGGAGAGAGGTTTGCAATCAGAAAAGTAATTGTTCTATGATTCATAAGCCTATTGATGTTGTATCGGTCTAGCCGGGAATTTCAACATGCTTGCCAGATTCAATCTCTTCAGCTTCACGGTTCTGGCCCTAGTCAATGGATAATTTTTGGGCTTTCAACATATGCAAAGACAGGCTAATTCGCCGGCCCATAAGCTGGCTAAATTTGCTTTCTCTAGATCTTATTCGTGGTGTTTTGTTGGATTTCCTCTTTGGTTACAAGAGGTTGTAAGTCGCGACTCATTCGAGTAATGAATATTTAGTGTTGTTCAAAAAAAAAAAAAAAGTCCCAATTACAACTACATATGGCATTATTTATCTTTCAGCTTCGACTTTTTAACTTAAAAAGTGGAAATTTAACAATAAGTTACAAGTCCTCAACTAGTGAAAATGGAAGCAAGAAAAATAAAATATACTCAGTAAGAAACTGGGAGTGTGAAGGATTAGATTCTCTTACAAAGATTACAATTATTCCCTTCCTTATTATGTTTCTTGAGGCAAAAACTGAGGACGATTTGAGAAGACCGGCAAAAGACACTACCTTGAAAAATAGCTAGCAAGGTATATAATAATATAAATACAACACAAATTTAATGCACGAGATAGTTTCGAAGACGATTCTTATTCCTTGATCGAACAAGCATCTGGGGTCAACAAAGGCCATGATCATTGATGGAAAAGACGCTATAAATTCACCTTGTTGATGAAGGAAATACGTTATTGAACTACTCTTACTAGTACATCTCGTCAACGTTGCACTCCCCCAAGAAAACCTTGATGCTTCTTGGTGAACCACAACTACCTTCAACAATGAGAGCTCTGTCATTTGCAGCCATGTGCGCGATAATCTTATAGATCATTTCAATCTGTATACAAGAATCATCATCACATTAAATTATACATAATGAAGTAGAATAAAGGAGTCACTCCTAATGAACAACATGTGGAATACGGGAGAGTCTATGCTAGCACATGGACACTGCCCATGTGAGGATCCAACGGTCCTTTTTTTTTGCATTTCAGATGTTCATGTGAACATCTAAAATGCAAATAAAAACAGCCGTTGGATGCAGCCCATGTGCTAGCATAAACTCTTCCGTAGGATACTTACATCATCAGAGGCGTGACAGAGTTCAGCTATTTCTTCGAGAGTTAATGGTTCAACTGGTTCTTTACAGCTGAGAGAATGAACAGAATTTGAGAAACTATCAGGGTCTAGAAGGATAACAGAGTGAACAAGAAAAACACGAATCTTTTTGAACACGGGGTTTGGAAAAACAACATGTATCTGACTCATCAAGGAGGCAATCTGAACATTATTTGAATTTAAATAAAGCAAGTGGTTTCCACCCATGTGGGTTTCATTAGCATTTTGCTATGATCATATGACAGTTTCACAAGTATTTATGAAGTGGCTGACAAATTTGAGAGGTTTTCCACCCTAACTGGCTGGTCTTTAAGGTTCAGACTTTTCTCTAGTGCTTATGGCTCATCATTTGAAAAAGATAGCACCAGCTGGAATCTTTGCAATCTATTTATATACGATTTTGCTGCTGTTTGCCATTTAGATCCAACATATACCCATATGTTCTCTAGCAAAAACACTGTAAGCGTACCTAGCTTTATTCAGTACCACAAGAACACGCTTTTGAAGAGCTAAAACTTCTCCTGCAGCCTTCTTTCCAGCTTCCACCCCTGTAGACATGTCAAAAGCGGTCAGACATTCATGAACCCACAAAATAATTAGTATAAGGTAAAAAAAAGTCAAGAATTTACGAATCATGATATCCATTCATTATAAAGGATCATTAAAAATTTTAAACCAACTCAGTATGAAAGGCAAGAATTAGCTTCATCTAATTTTAGTCATTCATTGATGGTGATTATGGAAATTTTACCTGGTTGATGATATGCATTAATATTGACCAGTGAAGCATAAATCCCAACTGCTCGTTCATAGAGTGCTACCAGAGCTCCGACAGATCTAGGCGTCACTTCTTGTACCGTTACCGTGATAGACTCCCGATCGTTGGAATATAAAGCAGATCTTGTTCCCTATATACCAAATCTGGAATGTACTCAAAGAAGATACTAGAGACTTTGCAACACATGCTAAAGAACAATAACCGGATCACAGTAATTAAGGAAATACTCTCCCTCATGATTCAAAAGCTTGTATTTCCATTTTGATAGCAAACACAAGAAAAATCATCGAAACCCACAACGATTGACAACTTCCTAAAAACAAAAGGCTATCATAGCAATTATTGCAAACCATTCAACAACAAAAAATTGATCCGAAAAGCTGCAAATTGACTGAAAGTATGAAGTATGAAGTATCCTTCCCATTTTTAAAAGCTAACCGAAGAAATCATAGGTGAAGGACACTTACGTGTAAAAATCCAAACAGGTAGTCACCGCAGGTGACCCCTGGCTCAAGCTCCCAATCGTGACCTGGTGGCCTGTCTCGTAGAACTTCAATGAATGTAACAAAAAAGTTGTGGACACCATCTCTGAGCTGTTGAATGTAACTGGAGAAGAGCGAGAAAGGAATAATGAGATTTTCTTGCATAAGCAGCACTTAAAATATGTTCATGTCCATAATGATCCAGTAAGAATACATACGCGTGTTGATCAGTGCTCCCTTTGTTTCCATAGACAGCAATCCCTTGATTTACCTACAAATAAACCAAGAATGGCACAAATGATGCATCAAGAAATATCATATAGCAGTGGTTAGGAAATAGATGACTAAACAAAATCTCCATATGTTGCCATCTAAACTTTTCTGATTAAAAAAAAAGGCATGAAAAGTCCAGAGAAGCATTACTAGTGCGGGCTGTTTTATATTTAAAATTGGAAATATTTTCAACTTCTTCACAGCACAACAGAGCAGTGCTTTATATTTCATTATATAAGACAACCAGGGGAATATGTGATAAAGATTAAGTTCACCTCAATACTTCAATATCTCGTCACTGTCCCGGTTTACATAATCATATTATACAATCATGCTAAAGAAAGGAAGTTCTCATGTAAAGTTTCATAGCATACCCTGTTACCATCGAGGTCAAACTCTTTTCCAAGAGACTCCATGACTAGCTGCTGCAAATAACGACTGAACAATAACAGACTGTCCTTGTAAGGAAGGACAACCATATCCTGAAGCAGCAATGAAGTCAAGTTCATTATTTGCTGTCGTCAAAGGACCAACACATAACGCCAACCAATGTTTATAAGTTGTCCACTCTAAAAAAACTCAAACCTTAGATCCTACTCCATCAGTAGCCCAGTACCAACATAACGCCAGAAGTGCTGCTGGATTATTCCTAACCTGAACAATGAAAAGGGTCGAGTCACGTGCTACTCGTTCCGTTGTAAATTTATTTCAAGAGGTAACATGCATGCAAAAAAAAACACCACTATGAGTGACAACATATATGCATCAGAAACTTGCCATATGCCAAATGATCGCACAAAACTATTATGCTGTAATAGGGAAGAAAGACAGTCATTGAGCAAGTTGCCATGCATTCGAACTTTTCAAGAAGAACACTCAATATCTAGATCCTGCCAAAGTACGGCATGTAAAAGATGTCCAAAGATCACAATCATCAAGAATAATTAGGCACCACATTTTCCAAGAGAGATGAAATGATAGGCTCACCAGTGTGGTCCTATTTGCTTCATCCATCAATGCTGCACCGGCAAGCATTTCTTTTATATCAATACCCTGAGAGTTACAATGATGGGAATGCAGATGAAACTAGTTAGTTCGAAGAAAATTTTGATTAGGCAAAAGTAGTATAAGCTTATTAATTGAATATAAACAAACCTGAAGTGCAGCAGCAAGTAAACCAACAGCGGACATTTCAGATGTTCTACCTCCCACCCAGTCAAACATAGGAAATCTTGCTAACCAGCCCTCAATCCGAGCTGTGTTATCGAGCAATGAATTCTCCTGAGTAATAGCAACTCCCTGTCGACAAGAGTCACGAACATCAGAACATTTTAATTGTAACAAAACTCAGTATTTTGAACTCACAAAAATAGAGGTGATCGATAACAAAACAAATTTAAAAATAAAGATCTGTGAGCCGACAAAGGAACAAATTCTGTGTTATTAGCATGATAGGTTACTAATACTTGGAACTCGGAAAACCGCAGGAAAAAATAAATGGTAAAAGAAAAACCTGAGACCAAAACCTGTTTTGCAAAATCCAGGCCAGCTTCACGGAAGGCTTTCTGAACCTCAAGTAGACCATTTCTTGTTTCAGGAGTGCCTCCACTCTAAGAGATGAACGGAAAGTGGCAGGTCAGCAGCGTACAGACAGTGCTAACCAGGAAAGCAAGTTGACAAGTGGAAAGATAGATGATACCTTTGAAACCACAATGACAAGTGTCGATGCTAGCTCAGAGCCAAGTTGCGCGATTTGATGATCAATTCCAGCTGGATCTGTATTGTCAATGAATCTTATCTGCAAATGTCATTATTACACAAAATTAGGATGAATATGCGGATCACTTGTCCGCATATTGTACATCATCATTTTATAGTAATTAATATAGCGTGTTTCTTATCAAAAAAAGGATGTCAAAACATAACACAGAAACAACCAAAATCTACCACGAAGGAATTTCAATGGGTCAAAGAAATCAATCAAACCCCAAGGTTCTTAGAGATACTAATGATTGGTGAACTCTCACAAATCATCTATCCACTTAATGTGGTAAACATGGTGAACTTTAAAAAGATGTAGACATGTAGTATCAGAACTTAGTCCAGAAAGATACAAAATAAGAACCAATCATAGTAAAATTTTGACATGAGATAATTCGTTACGTTGAAAATTGAAATTCCAAGATGTTGCAGCAATGAGAACAAGAAAAGTTCAAAGAGAAAGCAAACTCTTTGCACCAGAAGAAACAAAGGGCCCAATAACATCGGTCTCTAATGCAAATAAGGTCAGCTGATGAATCCTTCATGGTTTGTTACTTTTCCTACACTATCTTAGCATCGTTTTGGTAAATTTTTTGCAGTCCAAATGATCAATGATAATTTTACTACATCAAACAAACATGTTTTGAATAGCAGTATATGCATAAAATTGCATATGACATTGGATGATTGGAAGCTATGCTGATTAATAATTAGGTTTCGATGTAAGAGTGACTTTTGCATTTAGAAATTTCTGACAAATCTCATAGAATTCCAGTGACTTAATTCATGACTAGAAATTTTCATATACGATGTAAGAGCTAATAAGTTAATTAAACATCTTATAAGTTTTAAATGCCCACATAAGATCTCTTTAACTGAAAAAATGTATAGAAATAACTGCTTAAGATAAGCTAATAAGACTCTTTAAGTTCAGCATACTTGTACTTTTTTACGACGTGATTTTCATAAAAAAAACAATGCATATGTCTTCACATGTTGTAATCATGATTCTTATAGAAGGGAAATGCATTTTATTTTAGACAAGAAAATATGACAAATGTGGATAAAGAATTTAATCAATGTTCGATACACAATGCACAAACAAATATGCTTTTTTTTTTTGAAATAACAAATATATGCTTTCAAGTACCTTAAGAGGAGGATTGTCAGGAGCCAATGCCTCTGCAACAAATTGGGGTCCAAGAGCTGAACCACCAATCCCAATTGAAAGAATTTGAGTAAAAGTACCTTTCTGAGGAGGCCTAATCTGCAGTAGAAATGATGTGATCACAGATTAAACAAGGTGAGAAAGAAAGAATGGTCTGGTAAGAACAAAAGATCCTAGGGCATAACAAAGGATCGATATAGATACAATTTATAAATAAATAAAATCTGAAGAGCAGGTGAATTTTATTCAACGTTCTGGCAGCTCCATATTAGCTGAGCATATTAATATCAAGATTTTCTTTTCATAAAATCGAAGTGTCGCAATCCAAGTAATACTAGTATACTGCAAAAATGCAAGGAAAAGAAACGATTCAAAAAATTTTGATTGTTTGCGAGATTTTAATGGAAGGAGAAGAAAGGAAAATGCGTTAAAGATTTAGAGTAAAATTTTCCTTCCAAACGCAGTAAGAAATGAAAAGAAAGGTAAACCTTTCTCTCCCATTCTTTTCTTCTCCAACTTCCAAACTTATCCAATTAGCTTGATAGATCTTCAAAGTTCAAAGTCAATTTGTCCATTTATTTATTCATTCTTAATTTCCACCTTCGACAAAGATACTATACCCCTAAAAAGAAAGCAGCTTTAAAACAGTCGGTAGTTTACCATTTATCAAAAAGATTCAAACTTGACGCTTATCAATGAAACTGAGAAAGTCATTTAAAAACCCAAGCTTGAGCAGCTGATTGTCCAGCTCAATCAGATAGTATAGCCCCAAAAAGAAGTAGCTTTAACGAAAAAATACAAGGCTGATCAAGAATTGACGACTAAAAGAAATAAAAGATATAGAACATTTAGAAAAGATTAAAGAATCAAGAGAAACACTGATTGGATTCTGTGGAGGACATAAACAAAAAAAATTAAACTAACCTTACCGCTGATGACTTTCTCAGCGAAATCACAGATCTTGTCCAGAGTTTTATCAATCTGCTGAGTCAAGAAATTTTTGGGTGCAAGCTTTGAATTCCTCAACCAATAATGACCAACCATTCTACCTTCATCCGGGTTGGCAATGGAACCCTTCTCAAGCTCCTCCATATCTTTGAACGATTTCTGCAATCGGGGCTCCATTTCTTGGAAGAATTCATCCGTGAATCCGACTCGACTGACGTCCAGGTAAAGACCCAGCTCCTTGTGCTGGTAAAGCCAATCAGCATACCTTTTCCACAGCTCCCGAGGATCCTTCTCCAGTCGGGCCTTCTTCTGTACAGCCGATTTTGGCGACAAAACAACGTCGTTACCTGACGGGTTGGAGAGAGTCGTCGGAGGGATCTCACGCGCCACCTGCTGCGACCGGAAACGCCCCGTCCCGCTAGCAAACGGACATCGCCCAACAGATGGGTTCTGAAACGATGATCTCGACGAGGAAAATGCGGGTTTCTTATGGCTCAATTTCAAAGAGAAACCTGAGACTGAAGAAGCCATTGCAGCGACGATGAAATCTAAGCAAAACAGTAGGGAAATTTAGGCAAGACCAAAACAGTAGCAGGGCTCAAGTGTATTTATATCTTTGAAATTGAAAATTTCGTATATTTTTACATTAAATAAACTAATCAATTAATCCATTGAAGAACAAAATTTTGGGGAATCGACGCATTTTGTTTTATATGAATCTTGAATTTAGTGGCAATATTTTTGTATGTATATTTGTTGCCATGAAGATGGAGGTAAACATCAAAGTGTTGATTGGTTGGCGATGGTTGTTTATTTATGATGATGTTGGATGAGACGATAATATTCCTCCATATTATTCGACTTTCAAAATCTATGCATATCATAAGCTTATGAACTAAAATAAAAATGTTTTATATTATGTAATTGTTCTTCGATTATACATATGATGGGAAAATTAGGAAAAAGACGCTGCACAATTTTGTATTTCAAAAAATAACTCTTAAGGTTGAAAAGTTCATCCTACCCCTTTTTAAATTTTTTTTTCTTTGCCCTCAAATTAACGTTAGTTCTCCTTTTCTTTTTATTATCATTTATTCATTCATTACTTTATTTAAACGGAAATATTGTTGTAGAGACTTCCGGTCAAAAGATTTTAAGAAAAATTTTCAAATGCTAACAGCTGCAATCTTATCCGAGATCCCCTCTCCATTCCTTTGATTTATTCTTTGGTGTTAAGTATCAACGGTAACATTGATTAATCTGTTTTTTTTCATATTCTCCATTATTTTATTTTTCGAGTTATTTTGAATAAAATTTTTCTGGTGTTTCATCTCTTACTTTACATGATCGATAAAAGGGTTGGAAGGGGTGGGATGGTTCTTATTTGTTCTTGGTTGAATTCTAGATAGCACAAAATAAAATGCTAATGATTATCTTTGCCTCTGTTTTTTTTAACACCATTACTATGCAAATACCAAACTTTAGGTTTCTCGTTATGCTCGTTTTCATGGTTTTCACTTTCACATTTAATCTTGTTATTGTTCGCGTGTGGTTCTTGCTAACCATTCTCTGGGTATGTTGTTTATACATCGTGAAAATCTTGTTGAAATATTGAATAAATTGTTTGATATTCATATCCATATATACTATCTTTTCTTATTTTGGTGGAGATGTAGTTTTTAATATACTTCGGGTCTGAGTAGAGAATTGAGACGGGATAGGATAAAGTTAACTCAGTACTGTTTTGATGGAATTTACATTTTTAAACATTGTACTTCAAATTATTTGTGTGTTTCTCTGTAGAGAATAAAAATGATGAGATAAACAAAAATGGTCTACTTTGACCAACTCTAATATTTACTTTCTTTGGATAGAACGAATGTAAAGTTGGTTTCTTTGTTTCCCATAAAAAAACATGTCTTTTTTCGCAAAATTTACTTGAAACTTTTGTCTTTTTTTATTTCTTTTGATGTGAATCCTTAAACCGTTCAATCATTAATCACCTCAATTGTTCAAATACATCATGTCTGAAAGGAAAAACCAAAAAATCCCTTTATTTCAACAGATTTCGATGTACCTAAAACTGGCTAGTATCATGTGATTTTTATATTCTCCACAATATTGCTGAAGCAACATCAGAACTGTCACCAAAAATAATATGTTTCTACTTAGCCACACTTAAAATTTATCTGAAAGTGTGATCTCAATTTTCAGAATATTCTTCTAAATGTATTATTATTAATAAATTATTTGTGTTCGAGTTTAATTTACTTCTCTTTTACAAATCTTTCATAAAATTGTTTATTTGTGAGTTCAATTCTTAATTTTTATTACCTTTACTATGAGTATTTTATGAGTGATGTTGAACTAACAATATATTTTTCCCCTAGCTCTTTAGGTGATCGAGCATTTTTCTCTTAGTTTCATTGAAGTTATCCATCAATCAATGGTCTAGTTCACTGATCAAGGGCTATTTGAACATCGAACGACAACCATACATTTAAAATTTATAATATAATTAAAATGGCAGAGGAAGAAGTTTGGGTAAGTTTATATTTTTATATCATTTGTATAGAGTTTTTACTCGTAGTTATAGTTTATTTTTTGTGCGATTGAGTCTAATGCCTAAAATCGCTTACATGTTTGTAAGTAATAAATGAATAACATATTTGTGGTTTTGTTGAGAAATTGTGTTCAAAATTTTATTGTTCTTTAGTTTTTAAAATATTTTTTTTATGTTATTTATGTTTTTATATTTTTTTTGAGCGTAGGTAAAGCTGAAGCCTCAGTTATCGAGAAAGAAACACTTTGAATGCAAGTTAAGTTTAAACTCTCATTTCAAAAGTGTATCAGAGACAATTAAAGAATGCCTCAATGATGCAGAGATAATGAATATGGTTGATGGAACTCAATTTGGTAATTTAATTAAGTATGTCGGAGATTACAATTTATCCAGCCAGATCATATGGTTCTAATGGCTAGACAGACATGCATATCTACTAGTGATGAGTTGTGGATGGTTGTGAATCAACGCCCTTTGAGATTTTTAAAAAATGGAGTATGCACTTATAACTTGGCTTGACTGTTCGGAAGAGTTTCCTGTAGTTAGAGAGACGATGCAATTTCGAGATAGACATTTTGGTGGAAATGAAAACGTATATATTGAGGAGGTGACAGAAAAGCTAAAGGAGATGAGAAAAACACTTGAAAATACTGTAAATTTGGAAAAACTGAAATTAGCTTGTTTATACTTTGGTGCTGCTGTTCTTTGGCCAGTTCAACAAAAGACTGTTCCTCAAGTTGATGATATTCTTTTGAGTCTGGTAGAAGATTTGGATTTGTTTAACAAATATCCTTGGGGAACGATGAATTATAGAGAAGTGCTTAAAAGTTTAAAGCGAGATTTAACTCGAATCAAACTAAAGAAAAAGAAGAAGAAAGACAAGATTATCGAATATGGAGCGTTTACCTTGAATGGATTTGTTCATCCGTTACAAGTAAGATATTTATTTGTTTTCAACTATTAATCAATATATTTGATATTAACTTAGTTATACTTTTTTATATGTAGATTCTTGCATATGAATGTATTCCTGACATTGAAAAGAAGTTTGCCAAGCGAAGAGATGGATTTGACAGAATACTTCCACGCATGTGTGGATGGATTTCAAATGATTGACATGTGAAATCATCTCCAAAGTACAATGAAATTGTTAGAGCATCACACGAGTCTTTAAATCGGGTGAATATTTAGTCAATGATATATTTATTTAATATTTTGAATACTCGAGTGTAATTAACCAATGGAATATTGTTATTTGAAATTTACAGATGGTTATTGGTGTGTTGACACCTTCAGAACTGGAACTAGAAGCCCCGTACATTTTGAATGGTCAATTTCATGATTCAGACCCTGTTTTAGCTCATATTCTGCCATTGCTGTCGGAGAGAGAAAATGTATACTGTTATGTAGATAGCAGTCCTGAAAGAGATAGATGCCCTGAAACAGTTGATGCACCACACCAAGAAAAAAATTCTTTTGAGAATATGCAAACCCAAAGAGTGGATGTACATGACAAGCAGTCGCCTCCACTTCGTCAAGAAGAAGGTCAACCACATACCTCCACACATATTGATCCATGTGCTCCTACTGTCCCAAATCATTTTATCCAACTTTGAGATTATATTGACGAGAAGTTTACAAAATTGCAAGCATGTGTGGATGAAAGACTTGCAAAGATTGAGAAAAAGCTTAAGGAGGTATCTGAACAAGTAGAAAAACAAGAAAAAACTCTAGCAGAGACACTCTTTCGGCCAACTATTATACTTCTAGAAGCAAAAAGACAAAATATATTTGATAGAAAATGTGTTGATGAAGAAGTTTTGCCATCAGAGGGTAAGTCACATGTGTTAGTTAATAAGTCATGTTACTTTATTAAATATTTTAAGATATATAATTTTACACACAGGTTTTACATCTCCTCTAAATGGACATTCCATGTTCCAAAGAAGCAATCATATCATGCATACTCCCCAACACGTCATAGTCGATGAAGGATCTTCTGATGCCCAGTTAGTTGGAGATGTGAACAATAATGGTGACAAGAAAGATTTATTAACATATGTCAGGGTTAAAAGGAAAATCAAGAAGTCATCGTACTTATCGTCGCCATTCATGCAGTTATCAGAGACACCCCCTGTATTAGCTAGCCATCAACTTGGACCATATAATGGAACATTTAAACCACTTCAAATAGCAAATTCAGCGAAGCTAATTATAGCTTTGAAGGAGCAAATTAAATCAATGAAAGGTCTTCGTCAATGCCTAATGGCTGCCTACGATAAATAATGGTTTAATGATTTGCTCTTGCCTAGGTCATGGCTTGGATCTTCTGTGAGTATAAGTGATCTCATCTATTTAATTTATGTATTCATTCTTCATGTTTTTATGATAATCGTTATTTTTTTTTCTTATTATAGCATATTGATGAGTGCATGAATGGGTTTTTGCTGCTTCAAAAGAAGTATCCTCATTTATTGCCACAAGACATTGCCATAATGAGTGGTTATTTTAGCGGAGCTATGGATGATGTCCATTCAAGAATTGAAAAGGATATGGCTCACTGTCAATGGGAAACATTAATTCAGATGGCTAGAGGATCATCTAGGAAATGGAAAGCAGCACCGTGGAAAGATGTATCATCTATCCTTGTGCTTACCATGTCCCCGACCACTGGGTCGCTGTTAAAATCGATATAAAGTCCACATCTATCATAATTTATGATTGCAGAATCAGTTTGAACAAAGATATTGATATGGAGTCATATCTTCGTCCACTGCAAGTTCTTATTCCTCGATTATTGGATATTGTGGATGTAGAAACAACTGAAACATGGAAGTTTACACGACCACCATCTTTCCCTCAAAATAATGTTGGGTTTGTTTACTAACTTTAATGTAATTTTATTTTACAACTCTTTGATGTGTAATTTAATAACATGTTTCTTGCAGAGGTGATTGTGGTGCATGAGTGATCAAGACTATCGAGGTTGCATTGGCAGGGCTCAGTCCGTATGAAATAAATGACAAGATAGTCGACTCATGTAGATCTTATTTAACAGCATGTGTCTGAAATGGAGATTGGATTTTGTAAACTTGAACTGGTGGGTGTTTCATGTTTTGTAGCTTTAAAATTTTGTACAAGTGCAAACAAACACTAATATCTGCAGCGGTTGTATTGAAATAGTGTTTTGTGTTATTTTGGATCCCACAATTTAGTAATTGGTCTTATATAAGTGAATCATTTAATTTTTTAAGAAAGTTTAATTTACTCTATTACAGTATATTAACATGGATATGAATATAAAAAATTTGAATCAAATGTGAAATAAACCAAAGAGCGATTGAGGGAGACCGAATGACGATAGAATGATATAGTAAAAAGGTGAGTTAATGGATGTTTTTAAGGATATTTACTCTATTACTGTGTATTAACATGGGTATGAACCTACAAAATTTGAATCAAGTGATGAATAAGCCAAATAAAAACTAAGAGCGACCGAGAGCGATTGATGGTGACTGAATGGCGACCGAGAGATATTAGTTGAAAAATGAGTCAAATAATGTTTCTAAGGATATTTCAAATCTTTTAATGTATATATTCACATGCATATGAACCTACAAAATTTGAATCAAGTGATGAATAAGCCAAATAAAAACTAAGAGCGACCGAGAGCGACTGATGGCGACCGAGAGATATTAGTTGAAAAATGAGTCAAATAATGTTTCTAAGGATATTTTAAATCTTTTAATGTATATATTCACATGCATATGAACCTACAAAATTTGAATCAAGCGATGAATAAGCCAAATAAAAACTAAGAGCGACCGAGAGCGACCGAGAGATATTAGTTGAAAAATGAGTCAAATAATGTTTCTAAGGATATTTTAAATCTTTTAATGTATATATTCACATGCATATGAACCTACAAAACTTGAATCAAGTGATGAATAATCCAAATAAAAAATAAGAGCGACCGAGAGCGACTGATGGCGACTGAATGGCGATCGAGAGATATTAGTTGAAAAATGAGTCAAATAATGTTTCTAAGGATATTTAAATCTTTTAATGTATATATTAACATGGGTATGAACCTACAAAATTTTAATCAAGTGATGAATAAGCCAAATAAAAACTAAGAGCGACCGAGAGCGACTGATGGCGACTGAATGAGCGACCGAGAGATATTAGTTGAAAAATGAGTCAAATAATATTTCTAATGATATTTTCAATCTTTTAATGTATATTCACATGCATATGAACCTACAAAATTCGATTGAATGACGACCGAGAGATATTAGTTGAAAAATGAGTCAAATAATGTTTCTAATGATATTTTAAATATTTTAATGTATATTCACATGCATATGAACCTACAAAATTTGAATCAAGTGATGAATAAGCCAAATAAAAACTAAGAGCGACCGAGAGCGACTGATGGCGACCGAGAGATATTAGTTGAAAAATGAGTAAAATAATGTTTCTAAGGATATTTTAAATCTTTTAATGTATATATTCACATGCATATGAACCTACAAAATTTGAATCAAGCGATGAATAAGCCAAATAAAAACTAAGAGCGACCGAGAGCGACCGAGAGATATTAGTTGAAAAATGAGTCAAATAATGTTTCTAATGATATTTTCAATATTTTAATGTATATTCACATGCATATGAACCTACAAAATTTGAATCAAGTGATGAATAAGCCAAATAAAAACTAAGAGCGACCGAGAGCGACTGATGGCGACTGAATGGCGACCGAGAGATATTAGTTGAAAAATGAGTCAAATAATGTTTCTAATGATATTTTCAATCTTTTAATGTATATTCACATGCATATGACTCTTATATGGTAAATAGTTATAACTCTTAAATTTCAACACTTTTTATATCATATGACTCAGTCGTCTTCAGTCGTCTTCGGTCGTTCTTGCTCTATTATACACTAGTTTTAAAATTTATAGTCTTTAACATCAAACTTTGAATCTTTCACTGTATATTCACATTGATATGAAGCTACAAACTTTGAATCAAGTGATAAATAAGCCAAAGAGAACCTAAGAGCGACCGAGAGCGACTGATGGCGACCGAGAGATATTAGTTAAGATCACCTTTTTATATCACATGAATCAGTTGCCTTCGGTCGCTTTTGGTCGCTCATGCTCTATTTTACACTAGTTTCAAAATTTATAGTCTTTAACATCAATGTAAGTATACCATTATATGATAAATATTTATAACTCTTGAATTTCATTTCATCACCTTTTTATATCACATGACTCAGTCACCTTCGGTCGCTTTCGGTCGCTCATGCTCTATTTTACACTAGTTTCAAAATTCATAGTCTTTAACATCAATGTAAGTATACCATTATATGGTAAATAGTTATAACTCTTGAATTTCATTTCATCACCTTTTTATCACATGACTCAGTCGCCTTTGGTTGCTCTTGCGCTATTTTACACTTGTTTCAAAATTTATAGTCTTTAACATCAATGTAAGTATATCAATATGATAAATAGTTATAACTAGTGAATTTCATCACCTTTTTATATCACATGCCTCAGTCGCCTTCGGTCGCTCTTGCTCTATTTTACATTAGTTTTAAAATTTATAGTCTTTAACATCAATGTAAATATATCATTATATGGTAAATAGTTATAACTCTTGAATTTCATCATTTTTTTTATATCACATGACTCAGTCGCCTTCGGTCGCTCTTGCTCTATTTTACACTAGTTTCAAAATTTATAGTCTTTAACATCAACGTAAAATAATTGCAATAGTTATAATTGTCAAACTTCATGAAATAAACATTTGATTGACCACTTTAAAAAACAATATTTTCTACTACATCAAGTGGTGTTACGAGTACATGTCGACTTATAATTCCAACATCATTGCATATACTGCATTTTTTCTTTCGTTGTCGTCCAAACTCTCCAGTAGATGACCTTCTTCATTTGTTTGGTCTCCCTCGCTTTGGCTTGAAGTTAGGAGGCAACACTTCCAAAATAGAAATATCATCGGGAATCTTCCAATCTCTTTGATGAGGCACAGGGTAATAAGGTGAACACAATTCGTAGATATCATAATTTGCAAGATGACAAGATGCAAATGCGTGCTTATAAGGGATTTTATCACATTGGAACACACAACAACTATACGAGTAGGTGTAGAAATCAACCACTTCATCTGTATCATCGCCAACTACATGATATTCAGAATAATTCAATTGAGTTACCTTTAGGCACTGTGACTCATTAAACATGGTTCGCAAAATCAACTCTATCGATGGAGTTAACTTTGTTCTGCTTGAGGCTAATTCTGTCGATGTGCGGTGTTTGTTGAACCAAACTAAAACCATACTTTGAAGTGCATTCAACATCGCTATGATTGGCAACTCTCTTTCCTCGGACAATCTAGAATTTATCGACTCAGCCCCATTAGTTTTCATAATATCATATCGGTTACCTCGACAGAAAGCTCTAGACCATTTTTCCGATGAAGTGCTTTTCTCGAGATATGCAGTCACACTCAGGTATTGATTTTTCAAATTCTCGTACAACATGTTAAACACAGATAATTTGCATGCATAAGCAGTCTTCATGAACAACTCAACTCCACCACCTTTTTTTACCACAATGGGTAGCAATATTTTGTGAAAGGTGCCATGTGCAATGTAGATGATGTGACTGCTTGTACACCGCGGCCACTGCAGTGATAATGGCAACATGTCTATCGGAGATAATTACCAAATCACGATCATCTGGAATCAATTCATGCAATTTCTCCAAAAACCAAGTCCATGACATTTCATTCTCCGAGTCAACGACAGCCCATGCAATGGGGTATTGATGTAAATCTCCACCTTGGGCTGTCGCAAGAAGTAAAACACCCTTGTATTTTTCTTTCAAAAAAGTACCATCAATTGCTATAACTTTTCGCATTCTACGAAATCCATGAATGCATACCCCATAAGCCAGGAACATGTATTTAAATCTTCCACTAGAGTCAATCTCCAAATGAGTTACCGTATCTTTGTTCACCTGCTTAACAACAAATAAATAAGCTGCCATGATTTTGTAACTCTCTTCTGGATCTCCTCTCAAATGCTTGAGAGCAAGTTGTTTGCCCATCCAAGCTTTGTAGTAGCTAACACCAAGCCCTTTATTCTGAATCATCGTCATTACAGTTTTTGGTGCAGGGATGATTTGTTGCCCTTTAAAATTTTCTACCAACACATCTGCAACTACAGCAGAAGTTGCTTGTCGATGTCTTCTTCGTCTGTCAGAAAGGTCACAGGTGTGTGTGTTACAATAAATTCGAATTTGAAACTGAGTTGAATTCTTTTTTTGTGTTGCTCGTACTCTCCAACTGCATTTTTTTGTAATGCATCTCACTACATAAATTTTCTTCGTCGACCTTTCAACCCATGTTTCAAATGAAGCATTCAGAGAAATCTTTATCAATTCTTTCTTAAGTTCAGCCTTACTGCTGAACTCTTGACCAATTGATAAATTCGATCCATCGGTAAATGAATATGCACCGACACCATCATCGATTGCCAACAAATTTTGTGTGCTCACTTCCACTATATCAGAATGATGATATTCAACATGTGGACTTTGTGTTCTTGGTCGATCGAAATCATCATTTTGATTCAAGGTTTCATTGGAATTATCTTCTTCAACCATGACATCTTTCGTTGCCGCAGACAATTCGGTACCATCTTGGATAAAAGTACAATCAAAATATTCATCATGTGTACCCTGATTTAAACCATTCATATCCAAATCAAACTCTTTTCTTCCACATTCTACATTTGCATCAAAAATACATTCTTCTCTTCTAACATCTTCATTTATAACATCCACGTCTCCAAAGTGAACATGAAATTCATTATTATTTTCTTTATGAACTTCAATATCACAAATCTTAATGACTTCCACATGCAACACGGGTCTAGTACGTGAATCACCAAATGATAAATATGTTGCCAACGATCGTGAATCACGTATATAGATTGGGCATGATTTGCATGTATCTACTACTGGTAAATAACTCAACTTCAACTCAATTTCTGATTTTTTCAGACCAAGTATCTCATATATTTCACTCACAACAATGTCTATGGTCAAATTAACATCATCAATCGAAATCTCCGTCCATTCTTTTGATTGGCATAACCATGTATAAGTGCCTTGTTCGTCAATCTTCCACTCCCCGTTAGAATTAATCAATACCTGGATGATCGTCATTCCTATACAAAATAAGTAAAAACGATGTCAAAAAATACAGCTTGCATAACATATAAATTTAGGTGACTGAATACATAGCTGGATGACTGAATTTATAGTGTTGGGTGACTGAAAAATTAAGGATGAAAATATTGAATCATTATGTTTACACTATATATACAAGAAGTAAATCGATAAATAAAATATATATTTTGCGATTAAGCATTTTGGGCGACTGAATACATAGTTAGGCGACTGAACTTATAGTGTTGAGCGACTGAACAATTAAGGATGAAAATATATGCAAAATTATGTTTATAGTATATACACAATAACACAAAGCAGTAAATCTATGAAAAAAAATAGATTTTTGCGATTAAATAGCTACGACGACTGAATACATAGTCGGACGACTGAATACATAGTGTTGGGCGACTGAACAATTAAGGATGAAAATAAATGAAAAATTATGTTTACAATATATACAAAATAACACAAAAATTTAAATCTAAAAACAAAATAGTTTTTTGCGATGAAATAGCCTCGAGCGACTGAAAACATAATCGAGCGACTGAACTTATAGTGTTGGGAGACTGAACAATTAAGGATGAAAATATATGAAAAATTATGTTTACAGTATATACACAATAACACAAAGCAGTAACTCTATGAAAAAAAATAGATTTTTGCGATTAAACAGCTACGGCGACTGAATACATAGTCGGGCGAATGAACTTATAGTGTTGGGCGACTGAACAATTAAGGATGAAAATAAATGAAAAATTATGTTTACAATATATACACAATAACACAAAACATTAAATTTATAAACAAAATAGATTTTTGCGATTAAATATCTCGAGCGACTGAAAACATAATCGAGCGGCTGAACTTATAGTTGTTGGGCGACTGAACAATTAAGGATGAAAATTTATGAAAAATTATGTTTACAATATATACATAATAACACAAAACAGTACATTTATAATCAAAAGTAGATTTTTTGGGAAAAAATCAAATCTTACCTAAGCTTCCAAGTTTTTTTATATTGAGAAAAACTTGAGGCTTTATAGACGGAATAACATTAACTACAATGTGATCTTGATTAATATGGATATGGATGAAGAATGAAAAACAAAGAGGAGATGATCAATGATGAAGAAGAAGAGAAGAAGCCGTTGTGAAGAGAAAGATGGAGGGTTCTGTTTAACGTTTTTATTCTTAAAAGTGGGCTAGTTTAATTTTTATTTTATTTTATTTTTTTGGGAGAGGTCATTTGACCAAAATAAAATTTGTGTTGGTCTAGTTTTTAAAATAAAATTTGAGATTGGTCTACTTTTTTAATTGGCCCAAAATTAAAGTGAAAAATTCTATGTGTACATAAAATTTTATATAGAGGGTTACACACCCTATTAAATTAGGAAAATATCTCAAAATTCTTTTAATTTTTTTTTTCAACCTACAATTTTTTTGTTTTGCTCAAAAAAACTTTTCACTAAAATATTATTTTTCTATTTTATTACTTACTTATAGAATTAATTTTACCGAGTTCAACAAAATAATTATTTTATAAAATTTTAAAAAATAATTATGAAAATATAGAAAATTTTCAGCTGCCCAACCAATGATGTCCAACTCTTCCCCGACCATTAAAACCCGGTACCGTATTTTAGTGATGTGAAAATAAACCAACTAAAACCCGATACGTGGTCGGGGACAAGGTGGGCAAGAATTGTTGGGCAGCTTAAAACTTCTCTATGAAAATATATATAATTTTTTACTGAGTTCAACAAAAACAATAATTGTTTATTTTTTTATAGTAAATATATTTTAAAATTTTTAAAATTAAACTTTCAAATTTAAATCATATATAAACGAGATTTTGTTATTATGTATTTAAATTAAAATATATTTATTATTATGTGTAATAATTAATATTTTGTTAAAAAAACAAAATAAAAAATCAAATTATGTAGGTTTGGGTTGATCGGGTTAGTCGAGTTCGGGTCGGTCACTATTGATTTATTCGGGTTTGATTTGAGAAATTCTTAAAAGTTTTTGTACTTATTTATAGAATTAAGAAATATTTACTATATTTTTTATATTGTATGTTTGAAAAAAAAAAATTGCATATTGTATCATAGATTTTCAACATGTAATAATTTTTTGTAAAATATTGATTTTTAAAAATAATATTTATTTTGTGTAGTAAGTATATTTTAAATTTCGTACAATTAAACTTTCAAATTTAAATTATATAGAACTATACAAGTGAAATTTTGTTATTATGTATTTAAATCAAAATATATTGATTATTGTTATGTGTAATGTGTATTTAATTATTTTGTTAAAAATAAAAAAAAACAAACATTTTGGGTCCAACCCGAACCCCAAAACCTCAACCTTAATCCGATAATTTTTTGGTCAACTCGGATCGGGTTCAATTTTGACACCCCTAAAACTGCACAATAAATAATAAAATAAATAATAATAATATTTTCGTTAAGAATTTTTTTAAGTAAGACAAACAATTGAAAATAAAAGATATTGTTAGGATCGAAAATATGTGTAGAGGGGGATGAATACACTATTTTGAAATTTAGAGTTTCTTCGATCTGATTTGTGAAAATCAGACAGAAATTTTGTTGCTTAAAACTTTGATCTGCTCGAAAGATCTGAGGATCTCAGGCGGAAGAAATTGTTGGAACACGCGTTCTCTGATCACATAAATGTGATACCCAAAGCAGCGAAAGTTTAAAAAATTTTATTTTTCGATATGGAACGATTCCATATCATGAGTATCAAATCCTAACGATTAAAATTGTTGCAAGTAAAATAATAAACACAGTTAAATATTTTACCTATTCAAGCAAAGGCTTGATTATGGACTTCAACAGAATTTAATCTGCTCTTCTTGTAAATCCCGGGAACCGATGACTATCACGATCAACCTCCGGAATTACGTCCACGAATAGAAAACTAAAACCCTCTAATTGATTGCACTAGAAATCAATCAGATGTTTATCGAAGAGAATAAACAGATTTGATCTGTCAATTCAAAATGTAATTTTTCACAAAAATTACAGACTGAATTATGTCAAAAGGGAGCAGAGGATTTTCGAAAATTCCTCTTGAAAAGATATGTGTAATTCGAAAATTGCAAGACTTAAAGCTTATGACTTTCGAACACTACACATGTATTTATATATAATTTCTAGACTAGATTAAGTTATAATTGTATTAGGACTCTAACTCCTTAGGGCCTACAATCCATAACTTAAGCCCAACAAGCCAAACCTGTTATTATAGAAATTAATATAAAATTCATCGTGACTCCGATTGATAAACTGATTTTACCAATGTGCACAGAAACCATTTCTGCATCTTTTAAAGTCAAGATAATTTTTCTGAATCCAAATTCAGTGATTTCCAAAAATGCCCATCCCTATGTCATTTTAGGAAATTCCACTCCCTTTTAGTTAAGAAGTCCAACTTCTCTTTCATTAAATTTAACTCTTTAAATTTAACTATCTCAACGGGGTTTATTAATCCATTACTTGTGTGACCCTCAATGGTTCAGGGATACAGCTAGCCGTGGGCTCACAACTCCTTGTGACTCGGAACAACAATTTCCGACTTACCCATCGAATCATGGTAAGAGTGCCTAGCAACATCGTCCCATGATTCCCTAGGTATCACTGATAGTGCCTGCAAGAACCAGTAGATTTTGGTTAGCGTACAGTACGGTCCCTTCATCCATATATCTCGATCGAATCAACAACCATTGGTACATCGAGAGTCGTTCGAGATTCGACAACTATGAAATGCATCTTGAAGATCAAATAGTGACATCGCATGTGATACTAGGAAACCATTTTTTAAAGCACATCATGTACTCTGGCCAGAGATTTGTCACACTAATATCTCCTCAGATCGCATAGGATATCCACACTCGCAAGTATGTGGTGAATCCTTGACAACAAAGCATCGACTCCTATATATGTCATAAATGTACCAAATCCCGACACCTGATGACCCCAATAGAGTCGGTAAACGAGTCAAAGTACAGTACTAGCATATAGAGTCTCAATGATGTTTCAAGTAGTAAGGACTAATGGTGTACAACCAAAACCGCGGACTTTATCCACTTGATAAGTGATAACCACTTGGAAAGTCCGAATAGGGTAGTTCGATCATTCATCATATGAATATCCATTTGCATGCTTTGAACATCTCCATGTCCATTACCAATGAAACGTGGTACTTGGCATCACAAATGCTAGTCTCAATCTCGAGTGATCCTTATCCTTATTAGCGAACGGCTCAATTGACTAGGAACTGTTTAGAATATACAGTGACTATAAGATGTGTTTCATAATAGTGATCTCTCTTTATTCACTATCTCATCTTACTTACAATATAGTATATTCAAGGTCTTTATCAAAACAACAATAGTATATCACAATATAACAATATGAAGAAAGACAAAGAAAATGTCATTAATGAATGTAAATTATATTAAACAAAGATTGTTTATACATAGAGTCATAAAAGCCCTTAGCCACAAGTTGGCTAACCGGGCACACACTCTTTCAATCTCCCACTTGCCCTAAAGCCAACTAGTCATACTACGTAATCCCATTGCTTCGCGATGTTTGTCAAACAATGATCCTGGCAAGGGCTTAGTAAGTGGATCAGCGATATTGTCTGTAGAGGCCACTCTCTCGACAGTGATGTCTCCTCTTTCCACAATCTCCCGGATGATGTGGTATTTCCTCAGTACGTGTTTGGATCTTTGATGAGACCTTGGTTCCTTTGCCTGAGCAACGACACCAGTGTTGTTGCAGTACACCGGAACTGGACCAACAGCTTCAGGAATTACGCCCAACTCTTGGACGAAATTCCTCATCCAAACGGCCTCTTTAGCAGCAGCTGATGCTTCAATGTATTCTGCCTCAGTGGTGGAATCCGTTGTGGTGTCCTGCTTGGAACTCTTCCAAGAGACAGCACCGCCATTGAGCATGAATACAAATCCAGAGGTTGACTTTGAGTCATCCACGTCGCTTTGGAAGCTAGAGTCGGTGTAGCCTTCCAATTTCAATTCTCTTCCTCCATAAACCATGAATATATTCTTAGTTATTCTCAAGTACTTAAGAATATCCTTCATGGCTTTCCAATGCATTTGACCGGGGTTGGCCTGATATCTGCTCGTGACACTCAGAGCAAAGGCTACATCCGGTCTGGTAGATATCATCCCATACATAATACTACCTATGGCTGACGCATATGGTATGTGTGTCATTTTCTCTATCTCTTCATCAGTCTTGGGACACATAGACTTGGATAGAGAAACTCCATGACACATAGGTAGATGTCATCTCTTGGACTCATCCATAGAAAACCTTTTCAATATGGTGTCGATGTAGGTTGCTTGAGTGAGTCCTATCATTCTCTTAGATCTATCTCTATAGATCTGTATCCCTAGAATATAGGAGGCCTCACCCAAATCCTTCATCGAGAATCTACCTGATAACCATATCTTTGTTGACTGCAACATCCCTACGTCATTCACAATGAGTAGGATGCCATCAACATAAAGCACTAAGAACGTCACCGCATCCTTAACTACTTTCTTGTACATGCACGGTTCCTCCGGGTTTCTGATGAAACCAAAGTCCTTTATTGTTTCATCAAATTTCTGGTTCCAACTTCTTGATGCTTGTTTGAGACCATAAATTGATCTCTGAAGCTTGCATACCTTATGCTCGCTTCCCATGGATGTGAATCCCTCGGGCTGCATCATATAGATTTTTTCCTTAATGTTTCCATTAAGAAATGCAGTCTTCACATCCATTTTCCATATCTCATAGTCATACCTTGCTGCTATGGCAATAAGGATTCTTATGGACTTGAACATTGCGACTGGTGAAAAGGTTTCATCATAGTCAACTCCTTGTCTTTGAGTATAACCTTTTGCTACCAATCGTGCCTTGTAGGTTAGTACCTTGCCATCAGGCCCAAGTTTTCTCTTGTAGATCCATTTACACCCTATTGGAACAATTCCATCGGGAGGATCTACTAAAGACCAAACTTGATTTGTATGCATCGAGTCTATTTCCGACTGCATAGCATCAAGCCATAAATTCGAATCCGCATCAGAAATTGCTTCCTTGAAGTTTCTTGGATCACATCCAATGTCGGGTTCACTTTGATCCCCTTCAAGAAGAAGACCATATCGAATAAAAGGTCTAGAAGTCCTTTCGGATCTCCTAGATGTAGGCGTGTCCACTGAAGGTTCTTGAGGTGTGGGATCGTTATTTTGTATCTCAGGTTCTTCTCGAATTTCTTCGAGTTCCATCATCTTGCCTTTCTTATCTAATAAAAACTCCTTCTCTATGAAGGTGGCATTCCTCGAAACAAACACTTTTGTTTCAGTAGGATGATAGAAATAATATCCAATTGAATTCTTCGGATATCCTACAAAATAACATAAGGTGGATCGATTATCCAACTTATCTCCCACTGTCTGCTTCACGTAAGCAGGACATCCCCAAATCCTCAAGTACGAATACTTGGGAGCTTTGCCATTCCATAAATCGTATGGAGTTTTATTCACTGCTTTGGTGTGAACATTGTTCAACAACAACACCGCCGTTTCAAGTGCATAGCACTGCTTTGGTGTGAACATTGTTCAACAACAACACCGCCGTTTCAAGTGCATTGCCCCAAAACGAAGGAGGTAGCTCAGTTTAGCTCATCATAGATCGAACCATGTCCAAAAAAGTTCGATTGCGACGCTCCGAGACACCATTTAGCTGAGGTGTCATAGGAGGAGTCCACTGAGAGAGAATCCCATTCTCTTTTAGATAGCTCAAAAACTCGGTACTTAAGTATTCTCCACCTCGATCCGATCAAAGTGCTTTAATACTTCTACCTTGTTTGTTTTCTACTTTAGCCTTGAATTCTTTGAACTTTTCAAATGATTCAGACTTATATTTCATTAAATATAAATACCCATACCTAGAATAATCATCAGTAAAGGTAATGAAGTAGGTGTGGCTAAATTTAGTACCGATACTAAATGGTCCACAAACATCTGTATGGATCAAATCCAACAGATTTTGACTACGCTCAGGCTTTCCTTTGAAAGAAGATTTAGTCATTTTTCCTTTTAGGCAGGACTCACAAGTAGATAGAGAGTTAATATCAGACATATCAAACATGCCCTCTCCCACTAGCTTGTTCATCCTCCTTGAGGAAATATGACCTAGCCTAGCATGCCAAAGGTTTGCCGGGTTTTGACTATCGATTTTCCTTTTGTTTGTTGTTACCGGTTTATCAATATAATCAACTGGAACATCTTTTAATTTTAAGTTATATAGATCGTTTTTAAATTGTCAATTTCAAATCAAACATTCATTCTTGTAAATATTGCAAATCTTATTCGCAAATTTTCAAGAAATATCTTCTCTATCAAGAATAGAAAAAGAAATAATATTTTAATGAAATCTTGGTACAAATAAAAACATCTCTCTCAAAATATAGCTTAAAATTGTTTTTGCAAAATTAAACAAATGTTCAAAATATAGCTTAAAATTGTTTTTGCAAAATTAAACAAATGTTTCCCATAGCTTTTGGATTCAACTCTGGAACCATTCCCGAGCCTTAACTGGGTCTCACCATCCTAAGCTTACGACTTCTTGTCATCATCTGCAACTCATTGCAAATGTGAGATCTACATCTGGTATCCAATACCCAAGAAATAATATTAAGTGAAACATTTATAAAATATATCCTTTGTAGTTCGTAACTACTCGATATACATTCTTTGCAGTTACGCTTCCAGTAACCGGGTTTCTTGCAGTGATGGCAAACTTATTTAGACTTGTCCATCTTTGCATGTAACATTTGGCCTTGAGATCATGGTCCTACCATTTCTCTAGTTCGGCCAACCTTTTCGAAGTTACATCAGCCGGGGATGTTTTTCGGAGAAGCCTTTTCTAACACTTAGAAAATCTTTTCCGAACTCAGGACAATCTTAACTTATGGAACCATTCTGTATAGTTTGCGCCAGAAAGTTTGTTTTGTTCGAGAATTGAAACATGTGGATTACGAATATTCATCATAATGATATACCGAGATGAAACAGACAATAATCGATGATTGCTTAATTAATTTACTAAGACATAAAATATGGCAAAATTTATTTTATGAATTTCACTCCCACTATTTTAACGATTTCACTACCCTCTAGTGAAAACGGGAAACTGGTTTCCTTAGTGGGAACATGGAGTCCAATTGACAAACTATAGTCCCGAATAATATCAGCCAACCATAATTTTCAAAAGGTAGAGCCCAATTGCTTCCAAAGCAATCCCCATGTTTTTTTACCTCATGTCCAATAAGGGCCCAATAATATGACGCCGTTTATTGTGACATGTCAAGATAACCCATCAATATTAAGTTGTGATGGACGGTCGTCATGTGGATCCCCAATAATATGAGCCAATCCCATGGGAGTTCCACCCAACTTACAACATGTGTCGATCCAATGTACAGATTTCCGACGAACGGGCCTCCCCAATAATATGAGCCGGACCGTGCCCGCGGGTAGCATCTCATACATTGATCGTTGATGGAAGGTAGGAACATTTAAACAATATTTAAATTTCCTTTTGTTAATCTTGATATCAATTTTAAATCATATTTAAAATAAGGGATTTTTAATTTTGAAAAATTTGTCTCATCAATCAACATTTGTATGCTTGCGGGATTCATGCAATTTAGTTCTAAACATGCATACAACAATAATATCATATATTATATTTAGGATGATCGACTCCAATACTAATCGACCCGTGGTTGCCAATCACGAGTCTAAGTCCAATCCTAGGTGATATGCAAGTATGCAATGCAATCCTATTACATTGAACTTTCAATTTATATTTCTTCGGTCTTTATTGTCTGCTGGGCCCACCTTTGTCTTCAAATCTTTATCTCCCATTAAGTCTAATAAATTTACAATAAATTTCGATGACAAGTAGGGGATACATATTTAAGGGTGGGAACGAGCCATAAACCAGACCCACTTTTTATTACAAATGACAATTCAAATTGGGCCATAAACCAAGCTCATTAATAAAACCCAACAACAATAAAACCAAATGTAAATAACCTAACATACACCTACAAACTTGGTCCTGGCAATCGATCATCCTTTTATCCAATAATTAGTTCAATAATTAAATAATTGGATAACATGCAATGGCATCATATTTAAAAAGATAAAATCAAATTTTATCTTATCATTTCATAAGATCATATCTTATCATCATATTTAAAAAGATAAAATCAAATTTTATCTTATCCTTTCATAAGATCATATCTTATCATCAATTGTACCAAAATAATTAATTTTATAAAATCTAATTTAACGGATAAAATTTTTAAATTTTCAAAAAATTCAAATTTATCCAAAAATCAATTTTAAAAATTTCTGACTCAAACAATTTGATCCGATGCCTCGTGGACCAATCAAAAACAATTATCGATCGGACCAAAAACTAAAATTTCAAAAATTTAAAGAATCAAATTTTAAAATTTTCGGACTGCCCGGGACATTCCCGGGCAGCCCCACCTCCACGTGGGACAGGGCTGCCCACGTGGAGGTGGGCAGCCCGGGCATCGACGCTCGCTGCCCGATTGCCCTTGTTTTCCTTCAAATTTAATTTTAAAATTTTTTTGTTTTGTTTCAAAAACCGAGGCTAAAAATTTTGTACAATCGATTAATTTTAATCGTTTGATCAAAGTTTACGACCTGGCTCTGATACCACTGTTGGAACACGCGTTCTCTGATCACACAGATGTGATACCCGAAGCAACGAAAGTTTAAAAAATTTTATTTTTCGATATGGAATGATTCCATATCATGGGTATCAAATCCTAACGATTAAAATTGTTGCAAGTAAAATAATAAACACAGTTAAATATTTTACCTATTCAAGCAAATGCTTGATTATGGACTCCAACAGAATTTAATCTGCTCTTCTTGTAAATCCCGGGAACCGATGACTATCACGATCAACCTCCGGAATTAAGTCCACGAATAGAAAACTAAAACCCTCTGATTGATTGCACTAGAAATCAATCAGATGTTTATCGAAGAGAATAAACAGATTTGATCTGTCAATTCAGAATGTAATTTTTCACAAAAATTACAGACTGAATTATCTCAAAAAGGAGCAGAGGATTTTCGAAAATTCCTCTTGAAAATATATGTGTAATTCGAAAATTGCAAGACTTAAAGCTTATGATTTTCGAACACTACACATGTATTTATAGATAATTTCTAGACTAGATTAAATTATAATTGTATTAGGACTCTAACTCCTTAGGGCCCACAATCCATAACTTAAGCCCAACAAGCCAAGCCTGTTATTATAGAAATTAATATAAAATTCATCGTGACTCCTATTGATAAACTGATTTTACCAATGTGCACAGAAACCATTTCTGCATCTTTTAAAGTCAAGATAATTTTTCTGAATCCAAATTCAGTGATTTCCAAAAATGCCCATCCCTATGCCATTTTAGAAAATTCCACTCCCTTTTAGTTAAGAAGTCCAACTTCTCTTTCATTAAATTTAACTCTTTAAAATTAACTATCTCAATGGGGTTTAGTAATCCATTACTTGTGTGACCCTCAATGGTTCAGGGATACAGCTAGCCGTGGGCTCACAACTCCTTGTGACTCGGAACAACAATTTTCGACTTACCCATCGAATCATGGTAAGAGCGCCTAGCAACATCGCCCCATGATTCCCTAGGTATCATTGATAGTGCCTGCAAGAACCAGTAGATTTTGGTTAGCGTACAGTACAGTCCCTTCATCCATATATCCCGATCGAATCAACAGCCATTGGTACATCGAGAGTCGTTCGAGATTCAACAACTATGCAATGCATCTTGAAGATCAAATAGTAACATCACATGTGCTACTAGGAAACCATTTCTTAAAGCACATCATGTACTCTGGCCAGAGATTTGTCACACTAATATCTCCTCAGATCTCATAGGATATCCACACTCGCAAGTATGTGGTGAATCCTTGACAACAAAGCATCGACTTCTATATGTGTCATAACTGTACCCAATCCCGACACCTGATGACCCCAATAGAGTCGATAAACGAGTCAAAGTACAGTACTAGCATATAGAGTCTTAATGATGTTTCAAGTAGTAAGGACTAATGGTGTACAACCAAAATCGCGGACTTTATCCACTCGATAAGTGATAACCACTTGGAAAGTTCGAATAGGGTAGTTCGATCATTCATCATATGAATATCCATTTGCATGCTTTGAACATCTCCATGTCCATTACCAATGAAACGTGGTACTTGGCATCACAAATGCTAGTCTCAATCTCGAGCGATCCTTATCCTTATTAGCGGACGACTCAATTGACTAGGAACTGTTTAGAATATACAGTGACTATAAGATGTGTTTCATAATAGTGATCTCTCTTTATTCACTATCTCATCTTACTTACACTATAGTATATTCAAGGTCTTTATCAAAACAAAAATAGTATATCACAATAGAACAATATGAAGAAAGACAAAGAAAATGCCATTAATGAATGTAAATTATATTAAACAAAGATTGTTTATACATAGAGTCATAAAAGCCCTTAGCCACAAGTTGGCTAACCGGGCACCCACTCTTTTCGAAATCTTCCTCGCAGATTGAATACTTGTGAAGCTAAGGCATATAGAATAATGTAAGTGCAGTAAATAAAGAGATAGAGTTGTTTTTGGATGTTTGGAGATGAATCCTCCTACGTCATCCCTTCTTCTGTTTTCGGAAGGATTCCACTAGAAGACTTTGATTTATACAAGGCTTTGTACAAATCCAATCCAATCAATCCTTTGAAATGAACTCCTAGCAATACTTTCTCTTCGAAGCAAAACAAACTCTCTGCTTTGAGTTACGCAATGAAACTACAAAATGTGCTTCGATGAGTTGATCTGGATAGATGTGAATGGCTTTGATCTGGATCGATTTCGTATGTGCTTTCTTTGGAGTTGATCGATCTTTGAAACATTCTCTAACTCAGAATGTCGAGACTTTTATCTGATGATATGGTTATCTGAGTTATGCTGAGTGAAAGCTTTTCAATTTGAATGAACTTCGATTTGATAACTTGTGTTTTTCACTCTTGGTCTCGTGTTTGAATCTTTGAGGTGTTCGAGTATTTATAATCTTCAAAAGTAGCCGGTGAGCCGCCAACATTTTCTGATGATGAGCCGCCAACAATCTCTGATAATGAGCCGCCAACATATCTTATTAAATAGCTCACAAATCTTGACTTTGATGGAGGCAGATCAACGTTCAAAATACCATTAAATGATTTTGTCTTTTTCTTCAACAACTTCAGCAACGGTTACTTAGAATAAGACTTTGATCTGGTTGATAGCTACTTGATCTATCTTGGATCGATCTGTATAATTTGTTGAAAGTCTTCTTGATTCATCCGGATATCGGACACTTGATCTGGCAGTTCATACTTTGATTGGTTTATCCGAATATCTGGCATTTGATCTGGCATTAGATTTGATCTGTTTAAGATTTTGGACATTTGATCTGGATGAATCTTTGATCCGTTTGAAATCTTGGACATTTGATCTGGATGAATCTTTGATCCATTTGAAATCTAGAACATTTGATCTGGATGAATCTTAATAGATTTAGTCCTTAAATTATTTTATTACTTGGTTTTGTTTTGACATGTTATCACCGAAAGTTTGATCTCCAACAATTTCCCCATTTTTGGTGATGTCAAAACCAAGTTCATGTTTGGATCAAATTTTGATAAGGATGATAGATCAAAGAGCTTTTCAAAAGTGTTTTTATCATAGATCGAATAATAATTTTAGACAAAATAAATGTCAAAAATTAATTTTTCTGGATAATCATTTCATTGATCTAATCTACTCTGTTCTTCTTCTGATCTGATAGTCCTTACTTCTTTCCTTTGACTTTGGCTTTAGATGAGATAGCATTTTCCCCATTTTTGGCATCACCACTCTCAGATAGAAGGTCCAGAATAATCGTGAGTTGGGTACCAAATGTGTCATGAATCTGTTTGTTGTGAGCTTCTGTGGATGCTTCGAGGCTGTCAAGCTTTCGAAGAATATTTATATATTATGTAGCTTGTTGCTTCCGAACACTCAGAACAGATTCACTAATGTTATTTACTATTGTTAACACATGTGACTTGAAATCACGAAGTTCTGCAGAGGTTTGTATTTTATTAACGTGCAATTCACTGACAATAACAGACAGCTGAGCCAATGATTCAGACAAAGAGTGGTCGGGTCTGACTTCATTTGAACGAGAGGAAGAAGGTGCTGCAGCTTCAGATGAAGTGGAGGCACAAAGTTGAAGCAGTGGAGCAGAGACAATCGGAGGTGTAAGAACAATATCTTCCATAAGCCTTGACGATTCATCTGGATCTGTGGTGGAGATCGCTGAGAGAGTTGTAGATGGAAGATCCAAATTGTGTTTGAACATGATGGTTATAGGCCTGAATATACTATGAATAAGATCAGTCCTAACTATCTCAAAGATATGAGGCAGATCCATTACCAAGTGTTCAGAAAAGTCTATCTTCGTATAATCTTCAGACAGGTGATGACTTGGTTATTCCACAAATTGCACCATTGCTGTTTGTGGATCAATAGCAGAGGTATTTGTTCGTTCTGGAGAATCCAAGATCATTTCTTCAATTAAGGAATCTTCTTGAGCAGAAGTATTAACTGGCAATTTATCTGCAGCCTGTTCTTCTGAGGAAACAATGGTTTCATCTAGTAAGGTGTTGAGAATAGTTGATGCAGCCAGTGGTACTTCTATTTCACTTTCATTGATTGAAAAGTCAGGAGGTACAGAGAGACCATTCTGTTCTGTATTTACAAACTGTTCACTTGACGCATCCTCAAAGTGAGAAGAAATCAGTGGTTTCTCAGATAGAAATTCCTAAGCAGATTGATCTATGGGAGCAACATCAATGATCAATGACTTATGTGGATGAGGATCAACTCTAACAGGTGAGACGGTTGGTGAGATTGGATCAGCAGACAGACTAATTTCATCTGATAATGTTAAATCAGCTATTTCAGAATGCATATCAGATGAAGAAGCCTGCGCTTTGATTGGAGCTTCCAGAGGAAAGTCTTGTCTCATTGAATTAACAACTGTAGCCAACAAATGAGCGTCATTCTCCAGTTGATTAAGTGCGGCAGTTATATCAAAAATATTCAAACTTGTAGGATGGAGTTTTGCTCTCTGTATTCGGATGTGAGATCTAAGAATGCTTTCCTGAAGCCGGAGTTTCACAAACTCTCTTCTTTCCAGAGCTCGAGAGATGACTTGAGTTTCAGCCCATTCAAGAATTCTATCCTCAAGAGATGCAGTGCTCTCCAGTTTGTTCAATTTATTGATATTTGAGAAGTGATCCTCAGTGCGATGAAATACCCATTTTTCAAAAATCTTCATCTTTATATCGACATGATTGATAATGCGATCAGCAGTCAGATCAATTAGTCGTTGGACCTTTGACTGTGGATTTGAGAAATCATCAGGCTTTTTGAAAAATCCAGAGCAAATAGTAGTGATATTCATCTAAGTTACTGGAGGGACAACATTTTCAACCATAGAAATAGGAATAACGGGAACTGGTCCAGGTTGGATAGGCAGGGGATCCGAGGAGGAAATCAAATTGTCCTCCTTCTTTTTTGAATATTTGTCTCAATGATGTCTGCAAGAGTTATTTGATCTGACTCTGAATTCTCCGAGTCAAAAGAATGAATCACCACCTTTATCTTTGCTAAAGATCTTCTCCTTGGTATAGCCTTTTTGGAAGGTGAGACTTCTCTAGCAGCTTCGATTAATAGTGGCTTGGTTTCATCTGGAAGAGTAAGGTCTTCAATTTCATCTGATTGAGATGAACCACGTTTGAAGACTATTACTTGCTTAGCCCTGTATAATTCAATTGCTCTCTCATTCAGAGTCTTGTGCGGATGAAGTGCAAATGAGGGTCCCTGATAGACATTTAGATCATTCAAGATATCTCCGATCTGAACTGCAAATCCCTGGGATTGCTCTGCAGGAGCAGTTTTCATGGCAGATATGATGTTGAACAGAACAACAGACCAATTTACAGTAATACCAGCAGAGATAGCAACCATAACATCAAATTTTTTAGATGTAATTGCATCAAAAGAACCTGCTTTGGCCAGAAGAGACTTGGCCATAATATCGTGCATAATTCTGAAATCCATCTTCAATTCTTTTTTCTTGCAAGGAATGCGGACTGGTTTGTCTGTCAAGGAGTACATGCTCTTCATCTGTTGTTTTGTTTCGGCAGAGATTGTCGAGAAATCAGTTATGCCCTGTCAAGGTAGATCGAATGAAGTGGTGAATAAGGCGGATGTAAGTTGGACTGATTCTCCACCCAAAGTTGCAGAGATAACACCATCTTCAAATTTGGCTGTCTGAAAGAACTTGTGCAACGCCTGCTTGTAGAGTGATTTCCCTCCTTCGAGAAATTTCCGCAGCCCAGATGCTTCAATTGTTCTGAACATGTCCACCATACCTTGATCTGTAAGATCGAATATGGTGTGGAAATCAACTAGAAGAACGTTTTGTGTAATGGGTGTCATTTTGTTCCTGCAAAAATCAAAGATACAAATGCGAGTAGTCTATTCTTGCAAAACCAAATTTAGGGCTTAGTAGAAATGTCCAGGGTTTGAAGAAATGTAAATCCAATAAGTTTAAAAAGCCCAAATACGTGGCAAATGACGTAAGAAACTTTTCAAATTCAAATAAAATGTGGCTGATGGGATATGTTAAGCACACGACAAATAATAATAATATTTTAATAAATTCTCGGGAATGAAAAACGACAAAGAAGAATCCCTTATAAATAAGACACTCGGATGAAAGGTCCGAGTAACCTTTTGCATTTTTAAGGCAATAAATAAAATCCGATAAGTAAGAAAATGAGTTCTGATTTGTCTATCGAAGAGTTCAAGGAAGAGTTGCAAGAGTTCATCCTAAAATGGGTGATGAGGCTCTGGTTCAAGATTGAAGAGATCTGGATGTATCACCAGGCTCCGTTCACTCCACGCAAATATGAAGAAGATTGCAAGTTGGAGGATCGCAAGGATAAGTATATGGAGCTGCTGGGTGCCATCACTGTTGATGAGATTCTTACTCATCAGGGAGTGTCCTTTCTGATGTACAGGAAGGAGGTGAAGGTCCTTACTCATCTGATTAATGCAGGTGAGTTCAAGGATAGGCGATTTGATCCGGCCCTGATTGAGTGGTTGAACCTGTGGCGTCTTGATGCTGATGTGAGGAAGAGAGTCTGGGGTCCAATAAGAAAGACTCTAGGTGATTAGGATAAGTATTTGTAAGGTCCAGTGAGATTTTGTAAGCTCCCGAAGTTTATGAAATGAAATATTTTGCTCAAATATTTCTTTCTTGTTCATAAATGTAGATTAAACTACATGAAGTAAGCATATATAAATCAAAATAAAATTGTGAACAATACTTACGATTAAAGAAAATCAGATGAGATTGTCCCAGATGAAAGTTTATCAACGTTTCATCTTAGGCAGATGAAACATCCAGAAGAAAGATTACCTAAAAATTGAACAAATAATAAATTAAATGCGTAGATGTAAGGTAATGATGATATTTTGAAAGTTTCGAAGCAAAATAATGTATACACGCAAAATAAATATTTGTGATTGGACATGCTGTCTGTGAAGTAATTACGGCTGATCAACTTTTTGCATGGAATAGGAACGGGTATATAAAGTCAGAGTAAATATGATAGATTTTGAGAATCTCAAGAAGGATTGATGCAATCCCGGAGATATGCAGATCAATAAAAAAGCATGTTGGAAAAACACGGCGATCAGATCAATTAGGATTGATACCCGGTGCAGCGGAAGTTTAAAATTTTTGTATGGAACGATTCCATAATAGGTATCAACCTTACGATTAAATTGTGTGTGTAAAAATTAAATAACAATTATAAAATTTTTACCTTTAATCTCGAATCGAGATTTTGGACACCAACAGATTTCTCTGCTCTTGTTGTATATCCCTGGAACTGATGGACGAACTGTTCTTCAATCAGGTCCACGAATGGATATTTAATCCCTCTGATAGATTGCACTAGAAAATCTATCAGAAGTTTCTACGAAGAGATTAACGAATTTGATCCGTTAAAACAGACTGTAATTCAAAATCACAGGATGGATTTTTCTCGAGTAGACAGGGAAGGGGGCGGCCACTTTTGTTAGAAAATACTTAGGTTTTCGAAAATTGTGACCTTGTTGTGTGTAATTTCTGTACTGCAATAACTTATTTATAATGTAGGCCACTAACAGCTTAGGGCCCATTAGTCATAAGTTCAAGCCCGACAAGCAAAGCCCGCATGTTCAGAAATTAATATAAAATTCATAGTGACTCCGATTGATAAACCGATTTCACCAATGTGCACATAAACCATTTCTGCACCTTTTAAAGTCAAGATAAATTTTTCTGAATCCGAATTCAGTGATTTCCAAAAATGGTCATCCCTATGTCAATTTAGGAAATCTTACTCCTCTACTCTTAAATAAGAAGTCCAACTTCTTCGTTCATTAAATTTAACTCTTTAAATTTAACTATCTCAACGGGGATTAAAAATCCATTACACTGTGTGACCCTCAATGGTTCAGGGATACAGCTAGCCGTGGGCTCACAACTCCTTGTGACTCGGAACAACAATTTCCGACTTGCCCATCGAATCATGGTATGAGCGCCTAGCAACATCGCCCCATGATTCCCTAGGTATCACTGATAGTGCCTACAAGAACCAGTAGATTTTGGTTAGCGTACAGTACGGTCCCTTCATCCATATATCCCGATCGAATCAACAACCATTGGTATATCGAGAGTCGCTCGAGATTCGATAACTATGCAATACATCTTGAAGATCAAATAGTGACATCGCATGTGCTACTAAGAAACCATTTCTTAAATCACATCATGTACTCTGGCCAGAGATTCGTCACACTAATATCTCCTCAGATCGCATAGGATATCCACACTCGCAAGTATGTGGTGAATCCTTGACAACAAAGCATCGACTCCTATATGTGTTGTAACTGTACCCAATCCCGACACCTGATGACCCCAATAGAGTCGGTAAACGAGTCAAAGCACAGTACTAGCATATAGAGTCTCAATGATGTCTCAAGTAGTAAGGACTAATGGTGTACAACCAAAACCGCGGACTTTATCCACTCGATAAGTGATAACCACTTGGAAAGTCCGGATAGGGTAGTTCGATCATTCATCATATGAATATCCATTTGCATGCTTCGAACATCTCTATGTTCCTTACCAATGAAACGTGGTACTCTGCATCGCAAATGCTAGTCTCAAACTCGAGCGATCCTTATCCTTATTATCGGACGGCTCAATCGACTAGGAACAGTTTAGAATATACAGTGACTATAAGATATATTTCATGATAGACATCTCCATGTTCTACCACATCTTACATACACTATAGTATATTCAAGGTCTTTATCAAAACAACAATAGTATATCACAATATAACAATATGAAGAAAGATAAAGTCATTGCCATTAATAAAAGTGTAAATAATATTAAACAAAAGATTGTTTGTACAAAGAGTCATCAAAGCCCTTAGCCACAAGTTGGCTCACCGGGCACCCACTCTTTCAATCTCCCACTTGCCCTAAAGCCAATTAGTCATACTACGTAGACCCATTGCTTCGCGATGTTTGTCAAATAATGGTCCTGGCAAGGGCTTAGTAAGTGGATCAGCGATATTGTCTGCAGAGGCCACTCTTTCGACAGTGATGTCTCCTCTATCCACAATCTCCCGGATGATGTGGTATTTTCTCAGTACGTGTTTGGATCTTTGATGAGACCTTGGTTCCTTTGCCTGAGCAACGGCACCCGTGTTGTCACAGTACACCGGGACTGGACCAACAACTTCAGGAATGACGCCCAACTCTTGGATGAAATTCCTCATCCAAACAGCCTCTTTAGCAGCAGCTGATGCTGCAATGTATTCTGCTTCAGTGGTGGAATCCGCTGTGGTGTCCTGCTTGGAACTCTTCCAAGAGACAGCACCGCCATTGAGCATGAACACAAATCCAGAGGTTGACTTCGAGTCATCCACGTCACTTTGGAAGCTAGAGTTGGTATAGCCTTCCAATTTTAGTTCTCTTCCTCCATATACCATGAACATATTCTTAGTCCTTCGTAAGTACTTAAGAATGTCCTTCACGGCTTTCCAATGCATTTGACCGGGATTAGCTTGATATCTGCTCGTGACACTCAGAGCAAATGCTACATCCGGTCTGGTAGATATCATCCCATACATGATACTACCCATGGCTGACGCATATGGTACATGTGTCATTTTCTCTATCTCTTCATCAGTCTTGGGACACATAGACTTGGATAGAGAAACTCCATGACACATGGGTAGATGTCCTCTCTTGGACCCATCCATTGAAAACCGTTTCAATATGGTGTCGATGTAGGTTGATTGAGTGAGTCCTATCATTCTCTTAGATCTATCTCTATAGATCTGTATCCCTAGAATATAGGATGCCTCACCCAAATCCTTCATCGAGAATCTACCTGATAACCATATCTTTGTTGACTGCAACATCCCTACATTATTCCCAATGAGTAGGATGTCATCAACATAAAGTACTAAGAATGTCACCGCATCCTTAACTACTTTCTTGTACACGCATGGTTCCTCCGGATTCTTGATGAAACCAAAATCTTTTATTGTTTCATCAAATTTTTGGTTCCAACTTCTTGATGCTTGTTTTAGACCATAAATTGATCTCTGAAGCTTGCATACCTTATGCTCGCTTTCCATTGATGTGTACCCCTCAGGCTGCTTCATATAGATTTCTTCCTTAATGTCTCCATTAAGAAACGCAGTCTTCACATCCATTTGCCATATCTCATAGTCATACCATGCAGCTATGGCAATAAGGATTCTTATGGACTTGAACATTGCAACTGGCGAAAAGGTTTCATCATAGTCAACTCCTTGTCTTTGAGTATAACCTTTTGCCACCAATCGCGCCTTGTAGGTCAATACCTTACCATCAGGCCCAAGCTTTCTCTTGTAGTTCCATTTACACCCTATTGGAACAATTCCATCGGGAGGATCTACTAGAGACCAAACTTGGTTTGTATGCATCGAATCTATTTCCGACTGCATAGCTTCAAGCCATAAATTTGAATCCGCATCAGAAATTGCTTCCTTGAAGTTTCTTGGATCACATCCAACATCGGGTTCATCTTGATCCCCTTCAAGAAGAAGACCATATCGAATAGGAGGTCTAGAAGTCCTCTCGGATCTTCTAGGTATAGGCGTGTCCAGCAATGGTTCCTGAGGTGTAGGATCGTTATTTTGTATTTTGGGTTCTTCTCGAATTTCTTCGAGTTCCATCATCTCGCCTTTCTTATCCAATAAGAACTCCTTCTCCAAGAAGGTGGCATTCCTTGAAACAAACACCTTTGTTTCAGCAGGATAATAGAAATAATATCCGATTGAATTCTTCGGATACCCTACAAAATAACATAAGCTGGATCGACTATCCAACTTATCTCCCACTGTCCGCTTCACGTAAGCAGGACATCCCCAAATCCTCAAGTACGAATACTTAGGAGCTTTGCCATTCCATAACTCGTATGGTGTTTTGTCCACTGCTTTAGTGTGGACGTTGTTCAACAACAATACCGCCGTTTCAAGCGCATAGCCCCAAAACGAAGGTGGAAGCTCATCATGGACCGAACCATGTCCAACAAAGTTCGATTACGACGCTCCGATACACCATTAAGCTGTGGTGTCATAGGAGGAGTCCACTGAGAGAGAATCCCATTCTCTTTTAGATAGTCCAAAAACTCGGTACTCAAGTATTCTCCACCTCGATCCGATCGAAGTGCTTTAATACTTTTACCTAGCTTGTTTTCTACTTCAGCCTTGAATTCTTTGAACTTTTCAAATGCTTCAGACTTATATTTCATTAAATATAAATACCCATACCTTGAATAATCATCAGTAAAGGTAATGAAGTAGGTGTGGCCATATTGAGTCCCAACTCTAAATGGACCACAAACATCTGTATGGATCAAATCCAACAGATTTTGACTACGTTCAGGTTTCCCCTTAAAAGGAGATTTAGTCATTTTTCCTTTTAGGCAGGATTCACAAGTAGGTAGAGAGTTAATATCAGACATATCAAACATGCCCTCTCCGACTAGCTTGTTCATCCTCCTTGAGGAAATATGACCTAGCCTAGCGTGCCAAAGGTTTGCCGGGTTTTGGCTATCGATTTTCCTTTTGTTTGTTGTTGCCGGTTTATCAACATAATTTATTGGAACGTCTTTTAGTTTTAAGTTGTATAGATCGTTTTCAAGTTGTCCATTTCCAATTAAACATTCATTCTTGTAAATATTGCAAATCCCATTCACAAAATTGCAAGAATAACCATCTCTATCAAGCATAGAAACAGAAATAATGTTTTTAATCAAATCTGGAACAAATAAAACATCTCTTAAAAGTAACTTAAAACCGTTCTGCAAAATTAAATAAACATCTCCCACGGCTTTTGCTTCAACTCTGGAACCATTTCCGAGCCTCAGCTGGGTCTCACCCATCCTAAGCCTGCGACTTCTTGTCATCACCTGCAAATCATTGCAAATGTGAGATCCACATCCGGTATCCAATACCCAAGAAGTAGTATTAAGTGAAACATTTATTTCAATATAGAACATACCCTTCGCAGTTCGCAACTGCTCTAGATATTCCTTGCAGTTACGCTTCCAATGACCGGGCTTCTTGCAGTAATGGCAAACATCCTTGGATTTTTCTATGTTTGAAGCCTTTGTCTTGTACTTCTTCTCGGGTTCGATTTTCTTGGGTGGGGCAGAACGTTTCTTACCCTTTGTACTTGGCCCCTTCTTAGCAGAAGAAGAGGAGCCCACCAAGAAAGCCGGTTTATCCTTCTTTAATGTGGATTCATATGTCACAAGCATATTGACCATCTCTTCAAGGGAGGCCTCTATCTTGTTCATATTGAAATTTACCACAAATCCGTCAAACGAAGAAGGAAGAGACAGAAGTAGTAAGTCCACGTTGAGTTCATGCTCCAACACCAAATCAAGGGTTACCAACTTCTGTATGAGCCAAATCACTCGTACCCCATGATCACGGACCGAAGTCCCTTCACGCATGCGACACGTCATTAGCTCCTTTACAGTAGCAAACCTTTCAGCCCTCGATTGAGCCCCAAAAAGTTCATTGAATTGAACGTGAATGTCAGCAGCATTCACGGTGTCATCAAATCGCCTCTGGAGTTCATCAGACATCGAGGCTTGCATATAGCATTTGGTCTTGATATCATGGTCCCACCATGTATCAAGCTTGGCTAACTCCTCCGGACTTACGTCAGCTGGTGCTTCCTTCAGAGGAGATTTTTCTAACACGTAGAGCATCTTCTCCGAAGTCAAGACAATCTTCAACTTACGGAACCATTCCGTATAGTTTGCGCCAGTCAACTTATTTTGTTCGAGGATCGAGAATAGTGGATTACGCGAATTCATCTTATGAAATACTGAAAAGAAACAGACAAATATCAGTGATTGTTTAAGCAATTTACTAAGACATAAAATAGGCGATATTTATTTTATGAATCTCACTCCCACTATTTTAACGATTTCACTACCCTCTAGTGAAAACGGGAAACTGTTTTCCTTAGTGAGAACATGGAGTCCAATTGACAATCTATGGTCCCGAATAATATCAGCCAACCATAATTTCAAAAGGTAGAGCCCAATTGCTTCCAAAGCAACCTCCATGTTTTTACCTCATGTCCAATAAGGGCCCAATAATATGACGCCGTTTATTGTGACATGTCAAGATGACCCATCAATATTAAGTTGTGATGGACGGTCGCCATGTGGATCCCCCAATAATATGAGCCGATCCCATGGGAGTTCCCCCCAACTTACAACATGTGTCGATCCAATGTACAGCTTTCCGACGAACGGGCCCCCCCAATAATATGAGCCGGACCGTATCCGCGGGTAGCATCTCATACATTGATCGTTGATGGAAGTTAGGAACATTTAAACAAATTTAAATTTCCTTTATTTATCTTGATATCAATTTTAAATCATATTTAAAATGAGGGATTTTTAATTATAAAAATTTGTCTCATCATTTTTAAAATTTTGTATGCTTGTCGGATTCACACAATTTTGTCTAAAACATGCATACAACTATAATATCACATATTATATAGGATGATCGATTCCATTTCTAATCGACCCGTGGTTGCCAATCACGAGTCTTAGTCCAATCCTAGGTAATATGCAGTATGCAATGCAATCCTATTACATTTGCTTCCAATTTACATTTCTTCTGTCTTTATTGTCTGCTGGGCCCACCTCCATCTTCAAATCTTGATCTCCCACTAAATCTAATGTATTTACAATAAATAACAATGACAAGTAGGTGATACATTTTTAAGGGGTGGGAACGGGCCATAAACCAAGCCCACTTTTATTACATATGACATTCATATTGGGCCATAAACCAGACCCATTAATAAAACCAACAACAATAAAAACAAATGTAAATTCCTAACATACACCTACAAAATTGGTCATGGCAATCGATCATCCTTATCCAATAACATTTAATTCAAAATTAATTTATTGGATAACATGCAATGACAATTTAAATTTAAAAGGATAAAATCATATTTCATACATAAAATCTTATTTTACATACAAAATCATATTTTATCTTTTTATCAAATAAAATCATATTTTATCTATAAAATCCAATTTTATACATAAAATCATATTTTATCAATATATCCATAAGATCATATCTTATCATCAATTGTACCAAAAATAATTAATTTCAAAATTCAATTTAAGGATAAAATATTAAAATTTTCCAAAAATTCAAATTTATCCAAAAATCAATTTTAAAATTTTCGGACTCGAACAATTCGATCTGGCGCCTCGTGGACCAATCAAAAACGATTTTCGATCGGACCAAAAATAGAATTTTAACCTATTAAAATTTAATTTAAAAATTAAAAATTAATTTTTCCGCGGGCCGCCCGGGACATTCCCGGGCTGCCCGCGCCCCGTAGGGCTCGGGCCGGGCAGCCCGGCTGCCCCTAGGGCAGCGACGATCGCTGCCCTGGGAAGTGCCGTGCGCTGCCCTGTGCAGTGCCCAGCGCTGCGCAGGGCAGCGTCGTGCGCTGCCCCTGCCCCGGGCAGCGATCCAATCGCTGCCCGGGTTTTTGCCCGAAAAAATATTTTTATTTTTAAAATATTTATTTTGTTTCAAAAACCGAGGCCTAAAAAATTTTTGTACAATCGATTAATTTAATCGCTTGATCTGAGCAACCTGTCTCTGATACCACTGTTGGAAAAACACGGCGATCAGATCAATTAGGATTGATATCCGGTGCAGCGGAAGTTTAAAATTTTTGTATGGAACGATTCCATAATAGGTATCAACCTTACGATTAAATTGTGTGTGTAAAAATTAAATAACAATTATAAAATTTTTACCTTTAATCTCGAATCGAGATTTTGGACACCAACAGATTTCTCTGCTCTTGTTGTATATCCCTGGAACTGATGGACGAACTGTTCTTCAATCAGGTCCACGAATGGATATTTAATCCCTCTGATAGATTGCACTAGAAAATCTATCAGAAGTTTCTACGAAGAGATTAACGAATTTGATCCGTTAAAACAGACTGTAATTCAAAATCACAGGATGGATTTTTCTCGAGTAGACAGGGAAGGGGGCGGCCACTTTTGTTAGAAAATACTTAGGTTTTCGAAAATTGTGACCTTGTTGTGTGTAATTTCTGTACTGCAATAACTTATTTATAATGTAGGCCACTAACAGCTTAGGGCCCATTAGTCATAAGTTCAAGCCCGACAAGCAAAGCCCGCATGTTCAGAAATTAATATAAAATTCATAGTGACTCCGATTGATAAACCGATTTCACCAATGTGCACATAAACCATTTTTGCACCTTTTAAAGTCAAGATAAATTTTTCTGAATCCGAATTCAGTGATTTCCAAAATGGTCATCCCTATGTCAATTTAGGAAATCTTACTCCTCTACTCTTAAATAAGAAGTCCAACTTCTTCGTTCATTAAATTTAACTCTTTAAATTTAACTATCTCAACGGGGATTAAAAATCCATTACACTGTGTGACCCTCAATGGTTCAGGGATACAGCTAGCCGTGGGCTCACAACTCCTTGTGACTCGGAACAACAATTTCCGACTTGCCCATCGAATCATGGTATGAGCGCCTAGCAACATCGCCCCATGATTCCCTAGGTATCACTGATAGTGCCTACAAGAACCAGTAGATTTTGGTTAGCGTACAGTACGGTCCCTTCATCCATATATCCCGATCGAATCAACAACCATTGGTATATCGAGAGTCGCTCGAGATTCAATAACTATGCAATACATCTTGAAGATCAAATAGTGACATCGCATGTGCTACTAAGAAACCATTTCTTAAATCACATCATGTACTCTGGCCAGAGATTCATCACACTAATATCTCCTCAGATCGCATAGGATATCCACACTCGCAAGTATGTGGTGAATCATTGACAACAAAGCATCGACTCCTATATGTGTTGTAACTGTACCCAATCCCGACACCTGATGACCCCAATAGAGTCGGTAAACGAGTCAAAGCACAGTACTAGCATATAGAGTCTCAATGATGTTTCAAGTAGTAAGGACTAATGGTGTACAACCAAAACCGCGGACTTTATCCACTCGATAAGTGATAACCACTTGGAAAGTCCGGATAGGGTAGTTCGATCATTCATCATATGAATATCCATTTGCATGCTTCGAACATCTCTATGTTCCTTACCAATGAAACGTGGTACTCTGCATCGCAAATGCTAGTCTCAAACTCGAGCGATCCTTATCCTTATTATCGGACGGCTCAATCGACTAGGAACAGTTTAGAATATACAGTGACTATAAGATATGTTTCATGATAGACATCTCCATGTTCTACCACATCTTACATACACTATAGTATATTCAAGGTCTTTATCAAAACAACAATAGTATATCACAATATAACAATATGAAGAAAGATAAAGTCATTGCCATTAATAAAAGTGTAAATAATATTAAATAAAAGATTGTTTGTACAAAGAGTCATCAAAGCCCTTAGCCACAAGTTGGCTCACCGGGCACCCACTCTTTCAATCTCCCACTTGCCCTAAAGCCAACTAGTCATACTACGTAGACCCATTGCTTCGCGATGTTTGTCAAAGCATTGATTGGAAATTTGTGAGGTTGATACAGTCGATGTCCCTTCATTTTCTTGAAATGTACCTATAAAAACAAAGCTAAAAGAAACATTAGAATCATAAGATAAAACAATCAGAAGATAATGGCCAATATGAATAATAGCAATGTTCTATCTGTTGAGCAAGAGTATGAGATCCGGAAGGATCTGTACAGGAGGAGAGTTTTTGAGCGAGGGATGAGGATGTGGCATTTCCTTGATTCTCTACGCTGTCCTCACCATGCTGACCTTCCTCAATTGTCTCCTGCAATGCGTCGACGTAATCATGCTAGAATGCGATGGTGCAATTTCATGCTTGGTACTCAAAATACTCGAGACGTTTTGAAATCTTCAGGAGTTCGAATTCTCGTTCTTCTCAAGAAGCAAGATGAGATGCAGAACATATGCTTCGAAGATGACGTCTGCAATGGTCAAGGCTCCCTAAGTGCTTGGATGATCAACTGGAGCCAAGAAATGCGTAGTAGAATAGATCTTGCTCTTGTAACTTATGATGCAGATCAATGAATGAAATGCAATAACTTTATGTTTTTCAACTGTTCCTCTGTTCTTGAGCAAATATATAATGATTTATATAAGCAGATATTCCCCCTGAACATGTGCTTAATTAATCAACATCAATTAAACCAAGAACATTTCGAAAATAAGAAAACTTAGCGTCGGGTAATGGCTTGGTGAAAATATCAGCAACTTGCAGATCAGTTGAGACATGTTTCAGAGGAACATCTTTATTTTGAACATGGTTTCGGATGAAGTGATGACGAATGTCAACGTGCTTCGTTTTGGAATGTAGAACAAGCTTGTATGTGATAGCAATTGCACTTGTATTGTCACAGAAGATAGGTGATTCAGATGAATCAACACCATAATCTCCGAGTTGCTGTTGAATCCAGAGCAATTGTGCACAAAAACTTTCTGCGGTTAAGTATTCTGATTCAGCTGTAGATGTAGCAATAGAGGTTTCTTACTAAACCAAGAAATAAGCCTGTCTCCAAGAAATTGACAAGTCCCACTTGTGATTTTACGATCAATTCTGCAACCTGCATAGTTTGCATCTGAATAACCAATAAGATTAAAACTTGAATCATTTGGATACCATAATCCAACATTCTGAGTTCCTTTAAGATATTTTAGAATCCTTTTGGCAGCAATGTAGTGAGATTGCTTTGGATCGGATTGAAATCTTGCACACAGACCGACTGAGAACATAATATCCGGTCTGCTTGCTGTCAGATAAAGTAAAGAACCTATAAGTCCCCTGAATAGAGTTTGATCTACTGAAGGTCCAGCTTCATCTTTATCCAATTTTATTGAAGCACTCATCGGAGTACTAGCAGCAGAACAATTCTCCATTCCAAATTTCTTTAGAAGTTCCTTTGTGTATTTAACCTGATTTATAAATATTCCTTTATCCATCTGTCTAACTTGTAGTCCTAGGAAGAATTTCAATTCTCCCATCATACTCATCTCGAATTTGTCCTGCATCATCTTAGAAAATTTCTTGCATAATTTGGGGTTAGTTGACCCAAATATGATATCATCAACATATATTTGAACTAATAAAGTATGATCGACTTTGACAAATTTAAAAAGAGTTTTATCTACAGAACCAATAGTAAAGCCATGATCATTAAGAAAAAGTGAAAGAGTATCATACCAAGCTCGTGGAGCTTGTTTTAACCCATAAAGAGCTTTATCCAGTTTGAACAAATGATCTGGATAAGTTTTGCTTTCAAATCCTGGAGTTTGTTTAACAAACACTTTTTCTTGGAAAAGACCATTGAGAAATGCACTTTTAACATCTATCTGAAATACCTTAAAGTCCTTGAAAGCAGCATAAGCAAGAAATATTCTAATAGCTTCAAGTCTAGCTACAGGAGCAAAGGTTTCATCAAAATCAATACCTTCTTCTGGTCTGTAACCCTGTGCTACTAATCGAGCCTTATTTCTTACTATAGTACCACTTTCATTGAGTTTATTTTTAAAAACCCATCTAGTTCCTATTATAGATTTTCTTTCAAATTGGTTCAGTTCATCTTGCATAGCTTCTATCCAGTTACTGTCAAGGAGAGCTTGTAGTGACCTTGCATGGTATCACCTACTAACTGGCAACTAATAACATGCATTAAACTTAATAAAGCAATAACGCTTAACAAAGTAAAACGTGCGAAAATATAACGGGAAATTGTCTTTAAATCCCCGTTACAAAACTCTTATCATTGTCCAGTCCCTAAGTCAGATAAGCTCTCTTACAACTCCCTGACACACACAAAGTATTTGTTTTAGCTCCCTATTATATTATTTTATTCATTTTTATTATTTTTTGTGTCTCATGTGGTGTGATTATTATATTCATTTTTCTAGTTTTCGATGCCTTCAATTATTTTTTATATTCTTTCACCTTCTTCATATATTTACTCATGTTTGTAGCTATATTAACCAATGGTGGAATTTCATGGACCAATTTTTTATCATTAATAAATCCATTGTCAACCATTTTTTTCATTTTTTAATCATTAATAAATCCACAATTTTTTCATATGTAATGAGATTCATGGTTGTGTAATACTATATGATAAGAACATGCTTATTTATTTATTCGTTGGTCGTAGTGAAAATTTTATTTGAAATCTTTTAATTTTAAGTTCATAAATTATTTTTTAGTTCTTTGTTTTCATATGTTTATCCCCAATTTTTATGTTGTTCTTGAATTTGTTATGTGATTTCTGTTTTTATTGTTGGTCGCTTCAGTGGAATAATTATTCATTTGAAATGCTTGAATGATTATGATAAATCTGTTTTCCCCCAAAATTTATTTTATTTCTGGAAATTTTTCTGAAACTACTTGTTAATGTATTTTGTGATTGCATTAGAATTTTTAACCCGTGACACAGATAAAATGTGAAGATATGAAAAGACAATGAATATGGAGACTTGTCGAGCTCGTGTTGCCGCGAGTATACTATCTGATGAACATGAATTGCTGAAAAACAAATTTGAATGATTTTTATTATGTGGCTATGCTTTTGGGGTTGATGTATGTGCGACAATAATTAATTAGTATGAAGACATTTGTAAACTAAAATTGGTTTAATATTTTTTTTAAACTTCAGTGAAACCAATTTATACGTGTATTCTATATTTTTGGTACAAAAAATTAAGATAATAGTACATATTTTGTATAATTTCTTATAATTATTCGTCTTTTCGGGTTGATAAATTGATCTTACTAAGATTGAACATAACAACTAAATACAATTTATGATCGGATATATATATGTATATATATATATATATATAAATATATATGTATATATATATCTATATCTATCACATTCGATTGGTTTTATCATTTATGTATGGTCCATGAAAACGAAGGATATGTGAAAGGTGTCAAGTCTTGTATATATATCGGGTTTGGTTTGATATTAACAGTTAAGGATCGCAAGATATATATTGAAATAATTAAATTGATTTCAAATAAATATCGAATTGTTAATATATTGGAATAATTTCGGCTTACTAATTAAGGTCAACACATGAACAATAAGAGTACATGTGCGACTTTATTGATTGTAAATTTTTGTACTTCATGGGATACAAGTTTGGACCACTAAGATCGATCTTGTCAAGTGAAAACAAAATAGGTTTGAATTCTCCCAGCTTCAGAATAAATCCAAATTAATTTGGAACAATCTCGAACATTTTTGGAACAAACAGATAGGCAATTGGGTATGAGAAACTCATTGTTTGTACATGCACGAAGAGGTTATGATTTCGTGCATAACACACATTATGATGCTTATGATGAGTTTTCATAGTCGTATGAATTGTCTTCCAATTCAATTAGTACTGATCTAATGTCATGTGTACTACTTTGATAAATGTAGAAGATGAATACATTATTTATTATTCAATGAGATCGCATGTGGTGATATAATTCATTATTCAATGTCTACAATTGTGTAATTAGATGTATTTCTAAGTTTCAACAGTTGTTGAATGTGATATTTAGGCATCGATTAGCCAATTTTGTAAAACGGAGCTTGTATTTGAACTTTAATATTAAAAGGGCATGCGTGATCATGGTGTCTAGCACAACACATGAGCAAAAAAAGTACAAATACAGGTTAATTGCACATATCATGTCCTATTTTTTGGGATAAAATTTTGGATCACTATGATCGCTTGCCAAGTCAAAGTAAATTAAGTTTCAATTGTCATCGATTTGGAATAATTCTGAATATATTTGGAACAAACACATTTATATGTTCATGCAATCGATGACATTTTGATATTGTTCAAAATATATTTGGAATTATTCCAAATCAATGACAATTTGAACCTAATTTACTTTCACTTGGAAAAATATCTTAGGGACCCAAAATTTTATCCCAAAAAGTAGAACATTATATACGCAGTTAATCCGTATTTGTACTCTTCTTGCTCATGTGTTGTGTCATACCTCATTATCATACATGTTCTTTTAATAGTAGAGTTTAAATACAAGTATCGTCTTACAAATTTGGTTAATCGATTCTAAATATCATATTCAAATGTTGAATTTTAAAAGTACATCTAGTTACACAATTGTAGAAATTGGACAATGAATGATATAACCACATGTGATCTAATTGAATAATGAGTAATGTATTCATCTTCTAGTCAAAGTAGTATACATGATATTAAATAACCAACATTAATAGTATTGGACGATTATTCATACGACAATGAAAACTCATCATAAGCATCATAATGTGTGTTATACACAAAATCATAAAATCTTTGTATGTGTGCAAAAAATGAGTCTCTCATTCCCAATTTCTTTTTTTTTTGTGCCACATATATCTGAGATTGTTCCAAATATATTTGGAATTATTCCAAATCGATGACAATTTGAACCTAATTTACTTTCACTTGGCAAGCGATCTTAGTGTCCCAAAATTTTATCCCAAAAATTAGAACATTATATACGCAATTAAGCTATATTTGTACTATTCTCGCTCATGTGTTGTGCCAGACCCCATGATCATACATGCTCTTTTAATAGTGTAGTTCAAATACAAACATCTTCTTACATATTTGGTTAATCGATTCTAAATATCATATTCAAATATTGAATTTTAAAAGTACATCTAATTACGCAATTGTAGAAATTGGACAATGAATGATATAACCACATGTGATCTAATTGAATAATGAGCAATGTATTCATCTTTTACATTTGTCAAAGTAGTGTACATGATATTAAATAACCAACACTAATAGAATTGGATGATTATTCATACGACAATAAAAACTCATCATAAGCATCATAATGTGTGTTATACACAAAATCATAAAATCTTTGTATGTGTGAAAAAAATGAGTCTCTCATTCCTAATTTCCTTTTTTTGTGCCACATATATCTGAGATTGTTCCAAATATATTTGAAATTATTCCAAATCGATGACAATTTGAACCTAATTTATTTTCACTTGGCAAGCGATCTTAGTGTCCCAAAATTTTATCCCAAAAATTAGAACATTATATATGCAATTAAGCCATATTTGTACTATTCTTGCTCATGTGTTGTGCCAGACCCCATGATCATACATGCTCTTTTAGTATTGGAGTTCAAATACAAACATCGTGTTACATATTTGGTTAATCGATTCTAAATATCATATTCAAATGTTGAATTTTAAAAGTACATCTAATTACGCAATTGTAAATTGGACAATGAATGATATAACCAAATGTGATCTCATTGAATAATGAGTAATGTATTCATCTTCTACATTTGTCAAAGTAGTGTACATGATATTAAATAACCAACACTAATGGAATTGGACGATTATTCATACGACAATGAAAACTCGTCATAAGCATCATAATGTGTGTTATACACAAAATCATAAAATCTTTATATGTGTGCAAAAAATGAGTCTCTCATTCCTAATTTCTTTTTTTTTTGTGCCACATATATCTGAGATTGTTCCAAATATATTTGTAATTATTCCAAATCGATGACAATTTGAACCTAATTTACTTTCACTTGGCAAGCGATCTTAGTGTCCCAAAATTTTATCCCAAAAATCAGAACATTATATACGCAATTAAGCCGTATTTGTACTATTCTCGCTCTTGTGTTGTGCCAGACCCCATGATCATACATGCTCTTTTAATAGTGGAGTTCAAATACAAACATCTTCTTACATATTTGGTTAATCGATTCTAAATATCATATTCAAATGTTGAATTTTAAAAGTACATCTAATTACGCAATTGTAGAAATTGGACAATTAATGATATAACCACATGTGATCTAATTGAATAATGAGCAATGTATTCATCTTCTACATTTGTCAAAGTAGTGTACATGATATTAAATAACCAACACTAATAGAATTGGACGATTATTCATACGACAATGAAAACTCATCATAAGCATCATAATGTGTGTTATACACAAAATCATAAAATCTTTGTATGTGTGCAAAAAATGAGTCTCTCATTCCTAATTTCCTTTTTTTGTGCCACATATATCTGAGATTGTTCCAAATATATTTGAAATTATTCCAAATCTATGACAATTTGAACTTAATTTATTTTCACTTGGCAAGGTCGATCTTAGTGACCCAAAAAATTTTATCCCAAGAAATAAAACATTATATGTGCATTTAACTTTCATTTGTACTTTTTTTGCCCATGTGTTGTGTTAGGCCTCATGATCATGCATGCTCTTTTAATAGTGAAGTTCAAATACAAGCTTCGTCTTAAAATTTTGGTTAATTGATGCCTAAATATCACATTCAACAACTGTTGAAACTTAGAAATACATCTAATTAAACAATTGTAGACATTGAACAATTAATTATATGACCACATGTTATCTCATTGAATAATGAACAATGTAATCATCTTCGACATTTACCAAAATAGTACACATGACATTAGATCATTACTAATTTAATTGGAAGAAAATTCATACGACCATGAAAACTCATCATAAGCATCATCATGTTTGTTATGCATGAAATCATAACCTCTTCGTGCATGTACAAACAATGAGTTTCTCATACCCAATTCCCTATCTGTTTGTTCCAAAAATATTCGAGATTCTTTCAAATTAATTTTGATTTATTCTGAAGTCGGGAGAATTCAAAACTAATTTGTTTTCACTTGGCAAGATCGATCTTAGTGGTCTAAAATTTTATCCCATGAAGTACAAAAATTTACAATCAATTAAGCTGCATGTGTACTCTTATTGTTCATGTGTTGGCCTTAGTAAGTCAAAATTATTCCAAAGTATTAACCATTCAATATTAATTTGAAATCAATTTATGTCAATATATATCTTGCAATCCTTAACTGTTATTATCAAACCAAACCCGATATATATACAAGACTTGACACCTTTCACATATCCTTCGTTTTCAAGGATCATACATAAATGATAGAACCAATCGAATATTAATATATATATATATATATGTATATATATATATATATATATGATCATAAATTGTATTTAGTTGTCATGTTCAATCTTAGTAAGACCAATATAATTTATCAACCCGAAAAGATGAATAATTATGCTAAATTATACAAATTATGTACTATTATCTTAATTTTTGTACCAAAAATATGGAATACACATACAAATTATTTTCACTGAAGCTTAAAAAAATATTAAACCACATTTAGTTTACAAAATATCTTCATACTAATTAATTATTTTTGCACTTACATCAACCCCAAAAGCATAAACACATAACAAAAATCATTCAAATTTGTTTTTCAGCAATCCATGTTCATCATATAGTATACTCGCAACAACACGAGCTCGACAAGTCTCCATCTTCATTGTCATTTCATATCTTCAGATTTCATCTGTGTCACGGGCTAAACATTTCAATGCAACTACAAAATACATTAACAATTAATTTTAGAAAAAAATCAAGAAATAAAATAAATTTTGGGCAAAAACGGATTTACCATAATCATTCAAGCATTTCAAATGAATAATTATTTCACTGAAGAAGCCAACAATAAAAATAAAAATCACATAACAAATTCAAGAACAATAACATAAAAAATCTGGATAAACATATGAAAACAAAGAAATAAAAAATAATTTATGAACCTTTAAATATTATTAAAGGATTTCAAGTAAAAACTCCACTACGACAAACAAATAAATAAAAAATTTATTATCATATAATATTACACAACCATGGATCTCATTATATTTGAAAAATTGGTGGATTTATTAATGATAAAAAAAAATGAAAACATGGCTTACAATGGATTTATTAATGAAAAAAAAACCGATACATGCAATTCCATCATTGATTGATATAGCTACAAACATGAGTAAATGAAGAAAGTGAAATAATATAAAAATAATTGAATGCACTAAAAAATAGAAAAAATAATATAATAACCACATGAGACACAAAAAACAATAAAAATGAATAAAATAACATAATAGGGAGCTAAAACAAATATTTTGTGTGTGTCAGGGAGTTGTAAGAAAGTTAATCTGACATGGGGACTGGACAAGGATTGAAGTTTTGTAATAGGGATTTAAAAACAATTTTCCCAAAATATAATCCATAATTACATATCAGCTTAGTAAAACATAATCAGGCTTAAATCTGTAATGATACATCCATATCGAATAATTTAAAAATAAACATTATACAGCTATATCGAATCCTGCTGTATAGTTAACTCCTTAAGGCTCCTGCTCCCTAGTCCTGCCTTGAACTACCAGCTCCGTCCATCCTGCAACCTGCCCCGTGGAATAGGGTATCCAAGATAACAACTAGGACGTGAGCGCTAACGCCTAGTACATAAACATGAGTAAACATATATATATAATGCATGCAACATGATGACTGGTAAAGGGTCATCTGAAAAGTCATGCTCAGTACCGGCGCCACATGAGTGCTGCCATCGCACGGATCAACCTCTGGGTGCAACTACACTCGTCTAGTACACCAGAGTAGTCAGAAATAAATGACCCCGCCATCGCGGTACTCTCAATGACAGACTATCGAATATAGAGCTGAGCGGCTCTATAATCAGATATAACAAGATATAGGCTCAACATGTATATGCACATGACATATGAATATGGAAGACGATAAATCATATATCATGCCATATAATAATGCCAAATAAATGCAACATATAAACATGTATACTCGTTGGCAATCTCAGTCAATGTGTACGTACCTCTAGGCTAGTTCAAGTATAGTAGATCATAGGTTCCAAGCCTATATTCAAAAGTTCACCGTATCACTACACAAGTTCTATAAGCCTTAACTAAGCTAATAAGTACTCCCAAAACTTAAATAGATTCCCGGAACATACCTTCGTCCGTAGATAGCCCTTTAGAGTTGCTAGTCCCGGATGACTATAACCACAACTTGGTTATTCCAGAACCTCTATTATAACCGATAGGGCCCTCAAGTGTATATCTCACACTATATAACTGAAGAAAGAAACTCGGGAATTCGTAGTTCAAATGAAATCAGACAAGCCCTATTTATAGGCAAAATTCCCGGCCAGGATCGGAACTTCCGATTTCAGGATCGGAGCTTCCGATCCAGCTCACTGCGTGCATGCTTGACACGCCAGGATCGGAACTTCCGATCCGACGATCGGAGTTTCCGATCTACCCTCCGTTCGACACTTGTCAAAACTCGCGACTGAGTCATCGGCAATTGCTGGCAGCTGGAGATCGGAACTTCCGTTCCTGAATCGGAGCTTTCGATCTCTGTGCTTCCGATTGGCTTCCAAAGTGGCTGGGATCGGAGCTTCCGATCTGGGTTTGGAGCTTCCGGTCCGGCCCAAAGTCAAAAGCCCAAATTTCCTTCTGAAGTCCAATTACACTCCGAAATTGGTTAATTACTAACCCTTAATCATGTTTAACATATTATTATCTTAAAATGGAATCTGGGTTACTACATTCTCCCCACATTTAGATATTTCGTCCGCGAAATAAAATCTAAAGACAAATTAAGATAACAATATGAAACATCAAACCATGTTTTATTACAATAACTGTAATTACATCTTTACATGGTAATCAAAAGTACAAAGCAAACAACTCAGGATATTCTGCTTGCATATGACTCTCAGTTTCCTAAGTTGCTTCTTCAACGCCTCGGCGTTGCCATTGCACCATCACAAGTGGTATAACCTTGTTCCGAAGAACTTTCTCCTTCCTGTCTAGGATACAGAGTGGTCGTTCAACAAAAGATAGATCTGACTCGAGCTGAATATCAGTAGACTGAATCACATGAGATTCATCAGCTATATACTGTCGAAGTAACGACACATGAAAAATATTATGTATACTGGAAAGATTTGGCGGTAACGCCAGACGATATGCAACATCTCCAATCTTTTCCAGTATCTGGAAAGGCCCAATGAAACGAGGAGACAACTTGCCTTTCACACCGAATCTCATCACCTTCCTGAAAGGTGATACTCGCAGAAAAACATATTCACCAGGCTCGAACTGAAGTGGCATGTGGTGAATATTAGCATAACTGGCTTGCCGATCTTGAGCAATTTTGATCCTTCACTTGATCAAATCTACCTTATCTACAATCTGCTGCACCAACTCAGGACCCTCGACTTGTCGTTCCCCGACTTCATCCCAGAATAACGGAGTACGACACTGTTGATCGTACAATGCCTCGAAAGGTGCCATATCAATACTACGATGATAACTGTTATTGTAGGAAAATTCGATCAAAGGTAACTGATCCTGCCAAGATAAGCCAAAGTCCATAATAGAAGAACGTAGAATATCCTCCAAAGTACAAATCGTCCGCTCTGACTGCCCGTCAGTCTCCGGATGATATGCAGTGCTCAAACTCAAAGTGGTACCCAACGCCTGCTGAAAACTACCCCAAAAACGTGAGGTAAATCGCGGGTCTCTATCACTGACTATGCTCACTGGAATCCCATGCAATCGCACTATCTCCTAGACATATAAGCGTGCCATGCAATCATAAGAATACTCCCGGTTGTAAGGAATGAAATGTGCTGATTTTGTCAACCGGTCAACGACAACCCAGATAGCATCACATTGACGTGACGTCATAAGTAAGTGGGTGACAAAATCCATAGTCACGTGCTCCCACTTTTATTGGGGAATCTCAAGATTCTGCAGTAATCCACCTGGTCGTCGGTGTTCAGCCTTGACCTGTTGACAAACCAAACATCGAGAAACAAATTGATACACACTACGCTTCATTCTCTTCCACCAGAATCTAGTTCGCAAGTCCTTATACATTTTCATGCTTCCAGGATGAACTGATAATCGACTCCTGTGAGCTTGAGAAAGAATATCATTCCTGAGCTCCTCAACATTAGGTACAACCACTCGATTAGATAAGCACAATAATCCATCTGCCTGAAAATGGAATCCAGATGTATTAACCCCATTGGCTAAACGTGCCAAATGCTGAGTCTTAACATCAGATATCTGAGCATCTCTGATCCGAGAATACAATGCTGGCTCAGATAAAATAGTATACAATCGAATTCCATTCCTCACTTTCCTGTGCTTGAGAGTAAAACTCAAAGAACAACACTCTTGTATCATATGAGATACTTCATTAGTCTGAAGTGCAGAAAATCTCACCTGCCGACTCAAGGCATCAGCAGTAAGATTAGCAGAACCTGGATGATATTTGATTTCACAATCATAATCCTTCAAAAGATCCATCCAGCGTCTCTGTCGCATATTCAACTCTGCCTGAGTGAATAAATACTTCAAACTCTTGTGATCCGTGAATATCTCAAATTTCTCGCCATAAAGATAATGCCTCCAGATCTTGAGTGCAAATACAATGGCGGCTAACTCGAGATCATGTACTGGATAATTATTTTCATGCGTCTTCAACTGTCGAGAAGCATAGGCAATAACATGTCCATGCTGTGTAAGAACACATCCTAACCCCTGACCAGAGGCATCAGTGAAAACAACATATCCTCCTGATCCAGAAGGTAGAGCTAGCACAGGTGCAGTAGTAAGACGTCTACGCAGCTCGTGAAATGACTCCTCACAATCCGAAGTCCAAATGAAGGTAACATCTTTCCGAGTAAGCTGAGTCAAAGGCCTGGCCAACTGTGCAAAATTTTCGATGAACCGACGGTAATAACCAGCTAGACCCAAGAAACTACGAATCTCAGCAACCGTCGTCGGACGAGACCAGTTCAGCACTGCCTCTATCTTACTAGGATCAACAGATATCCCTTCACTAGAAATCACATGACCGAGAAACACTACCCGATCAAGCCAGAATTCACACTTGATCAATTTTGCATACAACTGCTTATCTCGTAATGTCTGCAACACAATCCTCAGATGCTGTGCATGCTCATCCTTGTCATGAGAATAGACAAGAATATCATCAATGAAGACGATGACAAATCTATCCAGATATTCTCGAAATACTTGATTCATCAGATTCATAAAGACTACTGGTGCATTCGTCAAACCAAATGGCATAACCAGAAATTCATAATGCCCGTATCTGGTCCTAAAAGTAGTCGTAGAAATATCTGAGTCCCGTACTCACATCTGGTGGTATCCAGATCTCAGATATATCTTGGAGTAGACAGAAGTACCCTGTAATTGATCGAACAGATCATCAAGCCGCGGCAAAGGATACTTATTCTTGATGGTGACACGATTCAACTGCCTGTAATCAATACATAATCGCATCGATCCATCTTTCTTTTTGACAAATAAAACAGGTGCTCCCCACGGAAAAACACTCGGACGAATATATCCCTTATCAAGCAGATCCTGTAACTGCTGTTTCAATTCCCTCATCTTTGACAGCACCAGACGATAAGGTGCTCGGGATATAGGCGTAGTTCCTGGTACTAGATCAATACCAAATTCAACCTCTCGAACCGGAGGAAAACCAGGAATCTCATCAGGGAATACATCAAGAAACTCACTGACTATCGGTAGCTGATCAATACCCGTACTACTCATGGACATATCAACTGCATAGATGAGGTAACCCTCCCCACCTGACTCCAAGACATGACATGCCTTCAGAGCCAAAACAAGTGGCATCGGAGGTCGCGCACCCTCACCATAAAAATACCAGCTATCACCCTCAGCAGGATGAAACTGTACCAGACGCTGATAACAATCCACAGTAGCGTGATACAAAGTCAGCATATCTATTCCCAAAATACTGTCAAAATCTGCCATCGCTAATATCATCAAATTAGCCAATAACGTCTTACCCTCAAACTCTAGAGGGCAACTCATCACTAGATGCTTAGTTACTATCTCCTGCTCCAGCGGAGTAGATACAACTAAATCCATATCTAATGATACATAAGGTAATCTATGTCTCTTAACAAAGCGACTAGAAATAAAGGAATGCGATGCTCCAGTATCAATTAAGACAAGTGCAGGAATACCACCTAACAAAAAGGTACTTGCCAACATGCGATCGCTTCCCTCAGTAGCCTGTTCTTGAGATAGTGCAAATACCTGCCCTTGAGAATGTGGACGGTAACCAGAAGAACTCTGTGGTGCTGGCTGCTGTCGTGGAAAAGTAGAAGCCTGAGATCCAACCTGTGATCCCGATCCACTAGCAGAACCCATGCGCTGAGGACAATATCTCCGCAGATGTCCCTGCTGACCGCAAATATAACAAGCACCAGTAGCTCTCCGACATGAAGCTGCAGGATGCTTTCCTCCACAATGGCTACAAAACTCCTCTGATGGGCATGTTTGTGTTGTATATTTTATTATCATTTTATTGTCATTTGTGCGTGCATTCATTTGTTTTAATTAAGTTTTTGTTGGTTTTTTCATACATCGTGTCTACATTACACTTTCCCATGTTTATTGTATAGGACGTAGCGTTTTGTCGAGGAAAAGATGGAAAAGCTATTGCGCGAGAATGAATTACGGAGCAGCAATGATCAGAAAATCATATTTAATTTTATAGATGTCCAAATCCGATCTGCACCGTCCAGAATAAATTTCAAGATGTTTTAAAGCAGCTGTCCAAATTTCAGCTCAATCCGACGGCTAGATCTCTGGATATGAATTTTGCAAAATCGCTTCTCGCTGGGAGAAAAGTTGCTCGCTCGATCCGCAACATGTTGCGGATCGAGCGGCCAAAAAAATATGAAAACAGTAGGTTCGGAAAAGTTTCTCGCTCGATCTGCAACATCTTGCCGATCGAGCGAGATGTGCTGTTCGGGAAAATATTTGTAATTTAGGAATTTTTATTATTAAGGACTCTAGCCTTAATTAAAAGATATATCTCGAATTTTAGAGTCAGATTTTTTATTGAGAAAGAGATAGGAGACGCGGAGGAGGCTCAAGAACCATCTTGGCGGCTAGGTTTTATCTTTCTTGTTCTTAGATTTTAATTCTTCTTGTTTTTATTCTTGGTTGAGGAAAACGAACCCTTGAATTTATTTATCTTGTGAGATTCAGATTTTCATTGTTTGATTTTTATCGAGTATCAAGAGTTGTTCTGATTTATTTCATGCTTGTGTGTTTGATTATTAGATTGATCACCTGATAATTCTTTCGTACAATCTACCGCTAAATTAGAATTCAAATCCGTAATTGTTTGAATCATCTGATTTGTGAAGCAACTATGATTAATATTTTCTGCTGTTGATTTTGTTAAATCGTAGGAACAACAATTGACTAGGCTAAATACAACCGCTGGTGTTTGTGTTGTCTAGCTTCATTAGTTTTACTCATTTGAATGCTACCGTGAATTTAAATCTAGATTGCTGTTATCGGGTTAATTTATTGGTAAGGGTTAATTTAGAATGCTGTTTTCTAATTAACTAAAATTAAGGTGAAACAGGAATTTGATTTCCAATGATGAATATTCGATGTGAATTAATTATTTTTAGAGAATCGATGATCGAGTGAATGATTTCAAGGGTGTAGTCGACCGATACCAAGTCTCGTTATTTTATTGATTTTCTTATTTTAATTCTTGCATAGTAGTTAATTCTAAAATTCCCAAATCCCCTTTTATTTATTTCAAGTATTTTTAAGAACACAAATAAATTTCACTTTCCTCGTGGGAACGATCCCTACTCTCGCTACTACATGTTATTTAGTTAATCTGAGTTGGGTTAATTTGGGCGCGACACGGCTAAGCGTTACCAAATTTTGGCGCCGTTGCCGGGGAAAGGCGTTTAATTTATTTGTGTTTTTGTTTTTGTTTTTGTTTCTTTTTTTTTTTTATTCCTCCTAGTGCTACTCTGGTTTGTTCGTGCGTGCAGGTGAATCTTCGGAAGAAGAAGAGTTTTCATACGACCCAGAGATAGAAAGAATTTTGCATAGGCGAAGGAGGACTTTTATGGTGTAATACTTTGAGATGTCAAATCTACAAGTATTCACAAGTTTTACCCAACAACACGGAGAGCCTTTCTACGCAGCATGGAAGAGATTCAATGATTTAGCAACCATCTTTCGGTATCATGATTTTTCTAAATATTCTCTCCTTACATATTTTTTTGATGGTTTGGATGCAGTGACAAGAAAATGGGTAATTGATGGAGCTTTCACAATCGGTATTTCAATATTTTTATGAGATAATGATACCATGAGACGCCTATTGGATGATATGACCGAGTTTGACTATTACTGGTATTCGCAATCTCAATACCCAGATTTTACAGACCAACAATTTGAGCTTCAAAAGGAGGAGGGAAGTTGTTCGCAGTTTATCTTACATCCGCTGGAAGATATCATGAGCAAGCTTGTGGCATCAACTGTGGAAACTATAGAAGATCTAAAAAAGTCTAGATGTGACCTTGTGGAGCACATGGAGAATATCAAGAGATCACTCGTCCATGAATACCGAGAACATAAAGTGAAGCAAGATACTCAAGCATTGACCAACCCAATTTGGTTTAATGATGATGACTCAGAGAACCAGGATTGGGAGTGCAAATCAATTCCTGCTGAAGATTTAGAGGCGTTTGAGTCTTCTCTTCTTATTGAACCTCAGTCGGAAGATGTTCTGGAAGAAATAGCGTATGATGGAAATATGTTACCACTTGAGTTTGAGGATGACGGAGTTCAAGAGTCTATCGATATGAGCTCATCGATAGTATTATCATACACACATTCCCAAGATCCTTCCTTTCCATTCGTACCAGTCTCACAAGATGTTAGCTTCCAAGAGCCCACCGAGACGTTCTCTTCCCATGTTTATCAGCTACTTTGGAGTATTGTTGCGGTGACGAGCTTTAACTGTTTATATTTGGCCAAGCTTGAGGGCTTATGAAACCAAGACCCATTTGTGGTGTCATATGACACTTATTTTGGGCGTCAGCTGCTCTTTGAGCAGTGCTTCTGAGAGTCAAGCTGAAGACTGAAAATCAAGCGATGGCTGGGAGGCAACCCAGTGTTTTTTTTTTCTTTATTTCATTTTTTTTTGTTTTGTTTTTGTTTTGTTTTGTTTTGTTTTTGTTTTTCTTTGTTTTCAGGAGCCTAGCCGCCCCATCTGCGTCCAATTTTCATTAGGAGTCTTCCATTATTGTGTTGAATGATTGTTGGGAGGAGAGTTCTTGATGGTGAGGCTTGCACTGAATTGTTATAGGTCCGCGAACAGTCTTGAAACTTTGTTCTTTTGAAGTTGCATGTAACTGGGGTAACATGGCACACACACACGTTCGCTTTCGACTGAAGGTGTATCATTGATGATTGAGAGTCGCTATGAACTTATTTTTAGATGAAAGTGGTTTTTTCTGAGGCTATCTTAACCATGACCATCCTTAATTATGTGTTTGTTCTGTTTCATTTTGTTTTTGTATACTTGCTCGAGGGCGAGCAAGGATTAAGTGTGGGAGTATTTGATGGGCATGTTTGTGTTGCATATTTTATTATCATTTTATTGTCGTTTGTGCGTGCATTCATTTGTTTTAATTAAGTTTTTGTTTGTTTTTTCATACATCGTGTCTACATTACACTCTCCCATGTTTATTGTATAGGACGTAGCGTTTTGTCGAGGAAAAGATGGAAAAGCTATTGCGCGAGAATGAATTACGGAGCAGCAATGATCAGAAAATCATATTTAATTTTATAAAAGTCGAAATCTGATCTCAACCGTCCAAAATAAAGTTCAAGATGTTTTAAAGCAGCTGTCCAAATTTCAGCTCAATCCGACGGCTAGATCTTCAGATATGAATTTTGCAAAATCGCTGCTCGCTGGAAGAAAAGTTGCTCGCTCGATCCGCAACATGTTGCGGATCGAGCGGCCAAAAAAATATGAAAACAGTAGGTTCGGAAAAGTTTCTCGCTCGATCCGCAACATCTTGCCGATCGAGCGAGATTTGCTGTTCGGGAAAATATTTGTAATTTAGGAATTTTTATTATTAAGGACTCTAGCCTTAATTAAAAGATATATCTCGAATTTTAGAGTCAGATTTTTGATTGAGAAGAGATAGGAGACGCGGAGGAGGCTCAAGAACCATCTTGGCAGCTAGGTTTTATCTTTCTTGTTCTTAGATTTTAATTCTTCTTGTTTTTATTCTTGGTTGAGGAAGACGAACCCTTGAATTTATTTATCTTATGAGATTCAGATTTTCATTGTTTGATTTTTATCGAGTATCAAGAGTTGTTCTGATTTATTTCATGCTTGTGTGTTTGATTATTAGATTGATCACCTGATAATTCTTTTGTACAATCTACCGCTAAATTAGAATTCAAATCCGTAATTGTTTAAATCATCTGATTTGTGAAGCAACTATGATTAATATTTTCTGATGTTGAATTTGTTAAATCGTAGGAACAACAATTGACTAGGCTAAATACAACCGCTGATGTTTGTGTTGTCTAGCTTCATTAGTTTTACTCATTTGAATTCTACCGTGAATTTAAATCTAGATTGTTGTTATCGGGTTAATTTATTGGTAAGGGTTAATTTAGAATGCTGTTTTCTAATTAACTAAAATTAAGGTGAAACAGGAATTTGATTTCCAATGATGAATATTCGATGTGAATTAATTATTTTTAGAGAATCGATGATCGAGTGAATGATTTCAAGGGTGTAGTCGATCGATACCAAGTCTCGTTATTGTATTGATTTTCTTATTTTAATTCTTGCATAGTAGTTAATTCTAAAATTCCCAAATCCCCTTTTATTTATTTCAAGTATTTTTAAGAACACAAATAAATTTCACTTTCCTCGTGGGAATGATCCCTACTCTCGCTATTACATGTTATTTAGTTAATCTGAGTTGGGTTAATTTGGGCGCGACACGACTAAGCGTTACCATCCTCCTTCTTCTTCTTCTTCCCAAAACGGAACATACCTCGTGAACCGAGAGAACCAGACGAAGTAGTAGGAGTAGAAGAAGACATAGGTCCAGATTTCACAACAGATTGAGCTCTAGGCTCAACAGATCCACTAGACTGTCCTGGCATCATCAACTGTGCCCTCCTGTTGCTGGTCTCCACCAGACGGCAACGGTTCACCAAAGTCTCATAAGATGTTGGATCATCACAGACGACAACTTGTGAATAGATATCTTGATTCAGACCTTGTAGAAAGATATCATATTTGGACGCATCACTGCTACTGAAATGAGGAATGAAAGGTAGCAGATCAAGAAATCGTTGCTGATATTGATCAATAGTCATTGATCCTTGCCTCAGAGTCAGCAACTCCATAGATTGTGCCTGACGAACAGGTGGAGGAAAATACAGTTTCTGAAACTGCTGACAGAAATCCCCCCAAGTCACCTGTCCTCTCTCAGTACGTGCCTGAGCAGCTTTGGCATCCCACCAAAAACGTGCTCGATCCTCTAGAACAAATTCTAGAACTTTCAATTTCTGATCCTCAGTGCAATTGAAAGCACGAAAAGTACTCTCGAGTTTAGACATCTAATTTCTTGCTTGCTCAGGATTCTTGCCGCCCACCAAAGGTTTCGGTCCTACTTGCATGAATTTATTGATAGAGTAGCGACGTTTACCCTCATGATGACGATGTTGATCAACATGATGGTGGTGGTGACGATGATGATGACCACCTCCCTGGCCAACACTACTGTGACTCTCGTCAGCCATATCCTGAAAAGAATTGCACATTAAAATCCCAAATGCGCAAAATTACTCAAGTCTAAACTAAATCCCAAGTACTAATCCCAAAATCTAAGCATGCTCTGATACCAAAAATGTAGTGACCCTGCATGGTATCACCTACTAACTGACAACTAATAGCATACATTAAACTTAATAAAGCAATAATTCTTAACAGAGTAAAACGTGCGGAAATATAATCCATAATTACATATCAGCTTAGTAAAACATAATCAGGCTTAAATCTGTAATGATACATCCATATCGAATAATTTAAAAGTAAACATTATACAGCTATATCGAATCCTGCTGTATAGTTAACTCCTTAAGGCTCCTGCTCCCTAGTCCTGCCTTGAACTACCAGCTCCGTCCATCCTGCGACCTGCCCCATGGAATAGGGTGTCCAAGATAACAACTAGGACGTGAGCGCTAATGCCCAGTACATAAACATGAGTAAACATATATATATATATAATGCATGCAACATGATGACTGGTAAAGGGTCATCTGAAAAGTCATGCTCAGTACCGGCGCCACATGAGTGCTGCCACCGCACGGATCAACCTCTGGGTGCAACCACATACATCTAGTACACCAGAGTAGTCAGACATAAATGCCCCCGCCATCGGGGTACTCTCAGTGACAGACTATCGAATATAGAACTGAGCGGCTCTATAATCAGATATAACAAGATATAGGCTCAACATGTATATGCACATGACATATGAATATGGAAGACGATAAATCATATATCATGCCATATAATAATGCCAAATAAATGCAACATATAAACATGTATACTCGCTGGCAATCTCAGTCAATGTGTACGTACCTCTAGGCTAGTTCAAGTATAGTAGATCCTAGGTTCCAAGCCTATATTCAAAAGTTCACCGTATCACTACACAAGTTTTATAAGCCTTAACTAAGCTAATAAGTACTCCCAAAACTTAAATAGATTCCCGGACCATACCTTCGTCCGTAGATAGCCCTTTGGAGTCGCTAGTCCCGGATGACTATAACCACAACTTGGTTATTCCAGAACCTCTATTATAACCGATAGGGCCCTTAAGTGTATATCTCACACTATATAACTGAAGAAAGAAACTCGAGAATTCGTAATTCAAATGAAATCAGACAAGCCCTATTTATAGGCAAAATTCCCGGCCAGGATCGGAACTTCCGATTTCGGGATCGGAGCTTCCGATCCACCTCACTGCGTGTATGCTTGACATGCCAGGATCGGAACTTCCGATCCGACGATCGGAGCTTCCGATCTGCCCTCCGTTCGACACTTGTCAAAACTCACGGCTGAGTCATCGAGCATTGCTGGCAGCTGGAGATCGAAACTTCCGTTCCTGAATCGGAGCTTCCAATCTCTGTGCTTCCGATTGGCTTCCGAAGTGGCTGGGATCGGAGCTTCCGATCTGGGTTCGGAGCTTCCGATCCGGCCCAAAGTCAAAAGCCCAAATTTCCTTCTGAAGTCCAATTACACTCCGAAATTGATTAATTATTAACCCTTAATCATGTTTAATATATTATTATTATCTTAAAATATAATCTGGGTTACTACAGAGCTTCTTCTATTTTTTTAGGTTCTATATGAGAAATAAAAGCAGCATGCATGAATTCATTAATCATCCGACCTCTGGTTCTCAAAGGTGATGATGGATTACCTATTACCAGACTTGGTGGATGAGTTTTGGACCATCTGTAATATGGACTAAGATGATCTGTGTTTCCTTGTTGTGTTTGATCATTGTGAAGTTCAACATGATCTGTTTGTTGGGATCTCATTATCAACTGGTGGTTCTTTTGGTCTCTGTTCTTCAACCTGATCTGACTCACATTGAATTTCTCTGTTCTGTATGATCTGGATTTCTTCTTCATCATCTGTGACAAGCTTTGAATCTTCTATTCTGTTACTGAGATCATGTAAGCTTGAAGGTTCATTAGTAACAGATGTTTCATCAAAAACGATGTGAACTCAATTTTCAACTGTTAAAGATTTAGTATTAAATGCTCTATAAGCTTTACTAACAGATGAGTAACCAAGAAATAAACCAGCATCTGATCTGACATCGAGTGCAGTTGTTGGAGAACCGTGTTCAGATCAATTGAATCGATACCCGATGCAGCGAAAGTTTAAAAAATTTATTTTTCTTTGATATGAAACAATTTCATATCATGGGTATCAAAACGTTTAACGATTAAACCACACAAGTAAAATAAATAATAATTAATTAAATATTTTACCTCCAATCTCGAAGCGTGATTATGGACACCCACAGAATTTAATATGCTCTTCTTGTATATCCCGGGAACCGATGGCGTCACGATCAATCACCGGAATAAGGTCCACGAACAGAAAATAGAAACCCTCTGATTGACTGCACTAGAAATCAATCAAAAGTTTTGCGTAGAGAATAAACAGATATGATCTGTTAATTCAGAATTGTAATTTTTCACAAAAATCACAAGTCTGAATTTTCTCCGGGAGGGACAAGGATTTCGAAAAACCCTTAGAATACTTAGAGTGTAATTTCGAAAATTATAAAACACAAAGTGTTTGATTTTCGAACCCAACACCTCTATTTATAGATAATTTCTAGTTATAATTGTATCAGGACTCTAACTCCTTAAAGCTTACAATCCATAACTTAAGCCCAACAAGCCAAGCCCGTTGTTATAGAAATTAATATAAAATTCATCATGACTCCGATTGATAAACTGATTTCACCAATGTGCACAGAAACCATTTCTGCATCTTTTAGAGTCAAGATAATTTTTCTGAATCCGAATTCAGTGATTTCCAAAAATGCCTATCACTATGTCATTTTAGGAAATTCCACTCCCTTTAGTTGAGAAATCCAATTTCTCTTTCATTAAATTTAACTCTTTAAATTTAACTATCTCTACGGGGTTTTAGTAATCCATTACTTGTGTAACCCTCAATGGTTCAGGAATACAGCTAGCCGTGGGCTCACAACTCCTTGTGACTCGGAACAACAATTTCCGACTTACCCAACGAATCATGGTAAGAGCGTCTAGCAACATCGCCCCATGATTCCCTAGGTATTACTGATAGTGCCTGCAAGAACCAGTAGATTTTGGTTAGCGTACAGTACGGTCCCTTCAACCAAATATCCCGATCGAATCAACAACCATTGGTGCATCGAGAGTCGTTCGAGATTCGATAACTATGCACAACATCTTGGAGATCTATTAGTGACATCGCATGTGTTACTAGGATAACCATTAACCTAAAACACATCATGTACTCTGGCCAGCATAGGATATCCACACTCGCAAGTATGTGGTGAATCCTTGACAACAAAGCATCGACTCCTATATGCGTCGTAACTGTACCCAATCCCGACACCTGATGACCTCCATAGAGTCAGTAAACGAGTCAAAGCACAGTACTAGCATATAGAGTCTCAATGATGTTTCAAGTAATAAGGACTAATGGTGTACAACCAAAAACGCGGACTTTATCCACTCGATAAGTGATAACCACTTGGAAAGTCCGAATAGGGTAGTTCGATCATTCATCATATGAATATCCATTTGCATGCTTCGAACATCTCTATGTTCCCTACCAATGAAATGTGGTACTCTGCATCGCAAATGCTAGTCTCAAACTCGAGCGATCCTTATCCTTATTATCGGACGGCTCAATCGACTAGGAACTGTTTAGAATATACAGTGACTATAAGATGTGTTTCATGATAGTCATCCCCATGTACTACCACATCTTACATACACTATAGTATATTCAAGGTCTTTATCAAAATAACAATAGTATATCACAATATAACAATATGAAGAAAGATAAAGTCATTGCCATTAATAAAATGTAAATTATATTAAACAAAGATTGTTTACACAAAGAGTCATAAAAGCCCTTAGCCACAAGTTGGCTATCCGGGCACCCACTCTTTCAGCAGTCAGATGAGTCTTACCATTGTTGTGTATGAAACATTTACAACCAAACACTTTGAAATATGATATCACTGGAACTTTACCATACCAGATCTCATAAGGTGCTTTTCCGATTTTCTTATTAATCATTGATCTGTTCTGAGTGTAACAAGCTGTGTTTATAGCTTTTGCCTAAAACTTTTGTGAAATACCTGAATCAGCAATCATTGTTCTAGCAGCTTCTTTTAGAGTTATATTCCTCCTTTTTGCAACACCATTTTGTTGTGGCGTTCTAGCTGCGGAGTACTCATGCTTGATTCTATGATTTTCAAGATACGAAGACAGAGTTTGATTTGTAAACTCGGTTCCTCTGTCACTTCTAATTTTATCAATCGATTGAAATTTCTCATTTTGAAGTCTTAAAAGAAGTTTAATCAATTGGGTGGCAGTTTGATCATTGTATTTTAAAAATATCACCCAAGTAAATCTCGAGAAATCATCAACAATAACTAGGGTATAATTCATTCCCCCTAAGCTTGTTACTGAAATAGGACCAAAAAGATCCATGTGTAATAGTTCTAAGCTTTTGGAAGAAGATTTACATCCTTTGTTTTTAAAAGTTGATCTGTTCTGCTTAACCAGTTGGCAGGCAGAACACGCCTTATCTTTTGTGTGGGGACCCGGGTTGCTAATCTCATCTTAGGACAATAAATGATTAATTAAAAATTAATCAAACAATACATGAATAATAAACCAAGAGCTAATTTTTTTTTTTTTAAAAGAAGGCCCCTCGCTCGATCGGGTAAATGTTACCGATCGAGCGAGCATAAAATTGCAGCTCTCGGTCTGAATCCATTTTGGCCTCGCTCGATCGGTGAAATCTTACCGATCGAGCGAGCCCAAAAACTCACTTCTCTGTTATGGCAAAATACAGGCCTCGCTCGATCGGTGAAGTTCACCCGATCGAGCGGGCACCCTGTCCAGAGAATAAAAATGCTTCTTTGCTGTATAATTTGATTCCAAATCTCATACACACCTCATAAAAACTTCTAAACATGCTTCTAGTGCATTCAAACTAATATCAAATGATCTAGAATACATGACTCTCAAGTATAAATCAATACTTGGCAAAAACAACCTATACAAAGGTTCTTGCTTTCTAACATGTTTACCAAATCTTAAATACATGTCATCTGCTTAAAACCCGAATCACCACATGCTATCTCTCTTCTCAAGCTATCCAAGCCAACTCTAGCTTGATCATGCCCCAACCTGATGCAATGCACACATACAAACAAAGCAACAGCCGGATAACTCCGGTGAGAATAAATCTCAGTAAGAAAGACATGCATAAACATCATAAAAGCATATGGAATCTATATGCTATAAAACTCTAAAATCATAAAACATGTAATAACATGTAAATCATAGAATCATCATCGATGCTTAAACTCTTAACACATAATGATTCATCTAAAGCAATAGCACATATTCATATCTTGAATAGCGCATCACAACATGCTAGCATTTATAACTGCATAATCTAAACCATAGAAAACTCTAGGTTAATGCATAAATGCAATGCATGTGCCAAGGAATAGGCTGTAAAATCTGATATCAATAAAGCTTAGTTCTTTGGGGATCCCGAGGAATAAAATAACTATCAAACCGCCGACACTCCCAATCGAGGCGGCATCAAGTATTTTAATCCTTTGACTTTGGTGCAATTATAGAGAGTCTTCTGGCTCTGAAAGCGAAGGCTGCAATCCATGCCACTCAACTATAATTCTCCAAACGTCATTTCGCAATCTAGGCTAATCTGCCCTTATGCTTTACAGGCTGGAGTTCAAGATGAATGCAACATAAGCTGTATGCATTAAAGACTGTAAAAAATCTTGAACATATAATCACATAATCAATCAAAGCATCAAAACTCATATAAATCACATAAAAGCACTGAAACAACTAAGTATGTGATTTCAGGATAACTCGAAAACCACCACGTTCTCGAGTTGTTCTACCTGGCAGGAATAATGTCGATTCATACCTTTCATCGCGATTCAAACCTCTTGAATCTGTTGCCAATGCTGATCATCTCAATGCTAGCCAAATCGGTCATCAAAATCTGCTCATTTCAATCAGTGCTACTTGAAGGTATTTTTGATTCAACTTCAAACACTTCAAGTCATTCGAACTCAAACTCGTCGATTCAACTTCAATAATCTTCAATTCAAATCTGAAATATATTATAACATATCTAAACATCAATTTCCAATCTGAATCGATGTTTCTTTAAAGCTTATTCAATTCAAATCTTGCTAATACAATCGGAATTCAAACCGACGTCGCAACTATTCGAGTTCGATAAATCTTTCGATTCAAATATCATTATATCTTCATTCTAAACATAATCTAATATTCAATTCATCCACAATAAACTTTAAGATGAGCTCTAGACATTTAGAATGTATAACAATTCAAAATCTTGAACCGGCAGCGTAACGATACGATTTCGATCTTTCCAAAAGCTTAAACCTCAATATGACAATCATATCAATCTCATATCATCACCAATTCTACAGCTAAAATTCGAAATATGCAGCTCCATAATTTCAGAATTTTAAAAAGTCTTTCAAAAATCGGAAACATGTTCAAACGACGATCTTTTCACGATCCGTCTTAGATATGCTATCGTCGCATATGCTAGAACATGTTTATACAACCAAATCTTAATTCTAACAACAAATTAAAATTCAAACATGGTAGAACTTCACAAAACTTATATCAAAACGTAGCACTCGGAGCTGTGATCGCAAATATATGCTCAATCGGAAATTCTACCGGGTGGATCAAAAGATATCGGAGTTTAAAAATGCCAAAATGGCTTGGAACCCCTTTTCTCCTCCTCTCACGGTTCTTGGCTGGGAATTATGATGATTTTCCTTTCCTTTACACGTTTTTATGGCCACTTGCATGATAATTGCATTTTGGTCCCTGTACTTTGGTTTAATTGCAATTTAGTCCCCGAACAAGCGATGTAATTCAATTTTAATCTTAAATAATTTAAGAATATTAGAATTTAATTCTAAACTCTAAATATTCTCAAATTAAATATTCTCGAATTAAAATTAAATCATTTCGGACCTTATCGCAATTTAGTCCTTGAATTACTCAATATTTGCAAATTGGCCCTTGCTCGGATTTCATACTCAAATTAAATTCTTGATATTTATCATCTTGGAATTCACATCTTAAATTTCATAAATATCAATTGCAAATATTTTTAATCTTTTAATTTAAGAATTCCGGATATTAAAATCTTAAAATCTGAAAATCCTCAAATTAAATATTTCTGACCCGAAATTGAAATATCTAATTTCTTAACTTCTTCAAATAACTCTTTTTTTTATTTTTGGAATTTAGATCTTAAATCCCGTAATTAAGAACTTAATATTTTCGGGCCTTACAATTCCTCCCCTCTAAGGAATGATTTCGTTCTCGAAATTGCATTCGATCTGACTGCGGATTCTAGTAAGTTGTATAGCTGAATGAAGTAATACTGACTTCAATTCTCTGAGCTTTCAATATCTATTCTGATATCTTATCTTCTATTGTATCTTAATCTTCGTTCTGATTGCTTCTGCAATCATATCATTTCGCATTAACATATAATCACTGAGTCAACTTATATCTAAGTTGCTCTTTCTCGTGATCGAATTCTGCATCAGTTAATCTGTCTTGCTTAACATCTTATCTACTTCTGTTGTATCTGAATTGAATGCACATACATATTCTAGCTGATATGCTTCATCCACTACATATGAATAACAATTCATCTATCTGACAATTTGAGTATTAATCCATAAGCTAGATCAAATACTCACAAGAAGCAATTCTGAAATCTCTTTCTGAACCTAATGATGCTCCGAAAATAACTTCTTAACTGATCATTCTGTTCAGGCTTCAACTCTCTATATCTATTACTCATCTACTAGCTCTGTTAACGCTGCTCTATTCTTATTCTGTTCAAAGCAATCTTCACATTCTCTATCTTTTCTTGACTCATATCTGGTCTGATAGCTGATAATTCTGTAAGATTGTTTTCATATAAAGACAATTCTGTGTTTCTGATCAATCAATCATCAAAATACTGTCTTTATATCTAACAAATAGCCGTCACAGGAATCATAGTAATCACGTGGCAAATAATATATCAACTAGTACCGAATCTAGTACTATCGGTCTGAGAATATCCTCGTAAATCCGGATAATCACATCTGATAATCCACTAATCAGAGGATGGTATAATGAAATCTCATACAACCAAACACTCAGAACATCTGACAATTAATGCCACAATCTAGAAAACAAATCTAAAGTCTCTATCTTGACAATAGATTTCAAAAATTCCTGTAATCTGATCATCTTGCTAAATGCATGACAAGTGAAACACCCTAGTACTATTAAATGCGGAAAAACTTTTTTTTTTTTTTATACTATACTATATACATATACGCCCATACATATATGTATAAACTTTAAAAATAATATTACAAATAATAACTCGCTTAATAAAATAATAAACATTTATTTGATAAAATCTTGAGTCATGCAATAGATAAAATAATGTCTATAATGAAAATTTATAACTTATGTCTACTAAAATCATGAAAAATCAATAAGTAATCATAACCACTGAAAACATAAAAATATCCTGAATAAATAACTCATGCATAAATAAAATTCTAGCGAGACGGTCACGGGGCCACTGCCATGCTCGCTCATACGTCCTCGCCACCGGTAGGAGCTACATCATACTCACCTGCACCAAATAAGCGTAGTGAGCCTAGAGGCTCAACATGTCTAATCCTTTATAGCAAGCTTAAAAATAATGCATCACGTAAATACTAATACATATACATGTACATGAGCATGCGTGGAAACATTTTTCATAACATAAATGCTTAATCATAAATCTTATTCATAACATAACTTTCCTCATCATACATAACATAATTGAGCATGTCATAAACATAAAAACTGTGTATGGTCATATCCATGAATGTGACTGATAACTGTGCCGACTGATCAGTCTAAAGAACCATCGTACGTGGCGGTGGATAAATCCACCTCTATGCTGGTAGTAAACTACCTCTGTGGCAGTGGTAAAACCCACTTCTATGCCGGTAGTAGAACTACCTCTGTGTCAGTGGTAAAACCCACTTCTATGCTGTCACATCACTTCAATTTCCATAAAAATATTTTTCATGCTCAATTCTTAATCATAAACACATCATAAAATATTTCATGTATGCATGCACTTAAAATATGTCCGTAATATATATTCAATTAATTTTAATAATAAATATACTTTTACTTAAAATAGACTTCATGCATAAAAATAATTAAATATATATTCCGGACTTAGTTTATTTTCATGGATTGGTCCAGACTGCTGGTCTCTCTACTAAACCCCTTAACTGACTTAAAGCCTGTTAACTAACTTAAAGCCCAAAATTAAATAACTAATTTTAAAAAATATAATTTTTACTAAAATAAAATACTTAAATGTTATTGGGCTTAAATAAAAATATTTAGGCCCAATAACTAATTAATTCATAAAAATTCCTAGACTGGCCCAATAAAATCACTGACTAGCCCAAAAATTCCGATGGGCCCACGGGCCCATAAAATTATTGGGTTAACTTAAAATAAATTTAAAAAGCCCAAATAAAATTATTTGGAAGCCCAAATAATTTTATTTCTAATTAAATGGCCCAAAAATCCAATTAAAGCATTAAACATTTTAAAATTAAAATACTCGAGCCCGGCCCACCTAGCCCGAACCCGGACCTGCCTGACCCGACCCTAGAACCTACTGACCCGACCCACTACCCTGACCCGACCCGGAACCACCCAGAACCCCCCTTACCCGACGCCCCCTCTCCTTGCCCTCGGCTGCGCGAGCAGCAGCCCTTTAGGGGCTGCTGCCGCCTCGCTCCAGCCGCCCCTGGCCGGAGCGCCGCCGGCAGGACCTTCCCAGGGTCCTGCCGGTTCGAACCCAACCTTGGCTCGGCTGGGTCATGGCCTAGCATGACCAGCCGAGCCCTCCTTCCACTAAACCCTAAACTGTGAGCCACCCTTGACCAACATGTTTCCAGCCTTGTACCCGGTGAACCTAGCCTCTAACCAACCAACCAGACCATCTCCAAAGACCCTTACGCACCCATGGCGGCACGGACCAGCAGCCATGCCCCCATCCATGAGAGAAAACGTGATAAATGTGCATCTAAACCATCGAATACATATACCGCAAGGGAGAATTCATTATTTTCTAACATAAATCAGAAACATGAACGTAACAATCTTTCAAAATCTGTCCATGAATGCATACATAGCTTATATGGTGTTCAAACGAAGGAAAAAGACATGCCTTTGATAATTTTTAAAGAAGACTATCGCGTGTACGACACCCGGACGACGAACCAACGGACAACTCAAAATTTTTCCTTGAAGAACACGGCTATGGAGTGAATTTTCTGCTGTTGGATCGTGAGAATGGTGGTGAGGGAGAGGATGGAGGCGGCTTAGACGTGAGTTTAGAGTTTAGGGTTTGGTTTAGGATAATTTTTGTATAATAAATATTATCTAATTAATATAGATAATATATCATAGAAAATATAATTAAAACTCTAATCATAATAATAATAATCTGATAAGATAACTCCAAATCTCGAAATTATTAAATAGGCTAATTTTAAAAATTAATAAAAGTCAATAAAGAGACTAATTTTGGCTAAAAATAGCCCCTTAAATAAATATATAATTAAATACTAAAATTTTCTTGACAAAATTTCTTAAAATATTATTTTAAGGCTCATAAAACTCATAAAATATTTTTGGCTAAATATTTTGGTATCTCGTCCGTCCACGGTCCCGTCTACGCGATCAAAACCAATTAATTTCCATAAATCACAAAAATCATTAATTTTGGGTTAAATGCTAAAATAACTTAAATTATGCATATAAATCACATAATAACACATAAATTCATTTAACCCTTATTTTAAAATTAATTTCTCCTAATTATGCATGCGAATTTACGTATTAAAATTTCCGGGTGTTACAATTCTCCCCCCCTTAAATTGAATTTCGTCCTCGAAATCCGACGGATCAAATTCTAATAACGGAGTTCTTCAAAATCCAATTCGCTAAACTCATTATCACATATCTAGTTCCCAAGTTTCGGTATCCCAAAAGTAATGCTTCTGCTGCGCACTCTGATAACAAAATATTTTTAACTTCACCAAAGTTCCCTTAAAAGAATAGGTTAGGGCATACCGGAGATTAAAGAGGTGTTTGGGTCTGCCCCAGCTGCTTGCATGACAAACACCCTCCCGGTGGTGTTCTTCTTCCTTGGACAATTTATGGACATGTGTCCTGGCTCCTTGCAATGAAACACACATTCGACCCACTCAGGCACAGACCCGAATGTGGTTTCTGACACTTCGGGCAAAGTGGTACTCCTCCTGCCTTAGGGGCCCCGCCCCTCTGTTGCTGCTGCTGCTGACCCTGCTGACTTTGCTGGTTAAGGTCCTTAGATGGCCCTGTGTACTGTTTCTTCGTGGGTGGCTGCGAAGATGGTGGATAAGATTCCAGCTGGAGCTGTCTCCTACGCTGCTGTTCCTTCTGGATCTCTCTCCGACCCTCCTCGGAACGCAAGGCTCTACTCACTGCAGACTCGTATGTAAAGACGTCTGCCATACGCACATCATGCCTGATCTCAGCCTTCAGGCCCTCCACAAACTGTCGCAGCTTCTCCTGCGGACTGTCAGCAATCATGGGCACAAAGTGACAGCCCCTCTCAAACTGGCTCACATACTCCACAACAGACCTGTCCCCCTGACGGAGACTCATGAACTCACGGATCATGCGGCTACGCACATCCTCAGTAAAGTACTTGGCGTAGAAGATACGCCTAAACTCCGTCCACGTCAGTGTGGGCAAGTGAACTCCCCTAACTGCACCCTCCCACCAAAGGGCTGCATCCCCTCTCATCATGTACGTCGCACAGTTCACCCTGTCGGTGTCTGTGATCCCCATGTAATCAAAGATGGACTCAAGAGAGCGAATCCATCCCTCAGCCACCAAAGGATCGGTGGTCCCAGCAAACTCCTTAGGTCCCTTCTTCTGGAACCTCTCAGCC